>NC_051217.1:6115000-6400000 GCF_015220715.1 Pygocentrus nattereri | reverse complement strand
ACCTACAGATGTAGTTTAGTAAACTCATTTGTGAACCTGTGTTTAAAGCAAGTTTTTATTAAACTTAAACTTGCAAGCAAATAAATCTTAAACTTTGCTTGTTTGCAAAAAGTTATTTCAGAGCCACTCAGATCTACCTGATGGAAACTGTTTGCCTTCAGTGTTTTGTGCATATGCTAATTTTAATATCATGGCATCAGTGTCAGACTAATTAATGATATTCTAAATAAAGATTGGTTTATCAAGAGTGACACCAGAATATATGCACCTAAAATGAGTTGATAAAGCAAGAGTCTTATTACAGAAATGATAATTATTCATTAGAATCATAATGAATCTTTGTTCAGTTTAGCTTTTGGTAGCTAATGTTAAAGGCGGCAGATCCAGGGGTCGATGGACACAGGGAATTATAGTAAACTGAGACGCTGGTGCTGTCGTCCCGCTGCTCGCACGCGGTCACTCAAGTTTGTGGACGGTGGAGTGGAGGGATGCCGAACTGTTTCAGAGTGCTGCCGTGTCTGTGTGTCCTTCTGGTTCTCTCCTTTTAGTTAAGCTGTCATAGTCAGATCTGCCGGAGTCGTTAGCCACACTCTGAAAATGTTTAAATTCCCTGTTTATGTACAAACGGATAGAACAAAACTAATTCCATCTCCCTGCTTTCTTTCCAAGTATACAATCACCCATATGTCCGGCTGGACACTGAAGGACGACTGACTGCTGAGCCCTCCTGCTACCCACTTCAGACCAGCTGCCACCACCTGCCTTGGACTAGCTGCCCACCCTACGCTGATGTTCTCATAGACTCCTAGATATTCCTAATACCAATATTACTGCTATTAATATTAGTAGTATAATCACTTTTAGGTAGTTTGACCAGAGGAGGATGGGTCCCCCCTGGTGAGCCTGGTTCCTCCCAAGGTTTCTTCCTCAGTTCTGAGGGAGTTTTTCCTTGCCACTGTTGCCCCTGGCTTGCCCACCGGGGGGGGGTTTGTACATTCTTACAGTCCTGTTGAAACTTTGTCTTTTCCGAAATTCTGTAAAGCTGCTTTGTGACAACATCCGTTGTAAAAAGCGCTATACAAATAAATTTGATTTGATTTGATGTGATAATGAATCTTTTAGTACTTTTATTTTCAGTACTTAAGTACATCTGAAAGCACATCCTTTTGTACTTTTACTCAAGTGGAGGACTAAAGGGAGGACTTCTACTTTTGCTGGAGTAATATAACTCAAGTACATGATAGTATATCAAGTAACTCAGTATATGCTCATGTCATAGTGTAGGCTAAAAAATATAAGCAAAAATCCAGATTTAATCTGCTCTGCTTCAAGCTTCAGTTGCTTTTCTCACATCAATGGTGGGATGCTTTTTCACAAAAAGTAGATTAGTTTCTTATAAAAATGTCTCTTAGTGTCCGACATTTTACGAGGCTGAAGTCAGCTTCTCATTCGCCAGCTTTTTGTGCATATTATTATTATTATTATTGAAGTTTAAATGGTGCCTGAGGTGCCAGAACGTAACTGCTGCACCATGTAAGGTGGAATGGTGAATTCAAAAAAGAAGCTGGTGAATGAGAAGCCTCACGACTATTCAGTGATTGACAGATTAAAACATAGCAGGAAACCAGCTGGAGTGTTTATAAATACAAATGTGCCTGTCAATTTATCCCTAAATGATCTAAGTTCTTCTTAAATCGTTCTCTTTGCTGTTTCTTTAGCTACTAGCTGGACGAGATTGTTGTCTGTGTTTCTATGGTGACCAGCAGCCTGTGTGCCAAACTTCAGGGTTAAAGGGTGAATTAGCAATTATACATTAACGTCAGCGTTTAAGACCATTTATTGATAAAACAGTGTTAGAATAATGAGCAGAGCTTTATTTTACTGCAAAGAGGATTATATTGTTTGTATCTAAAAATTCAATTCTGCTGTGGAGCTGCAAGAGGCTGTTGCTGACCACTGGACTAGACCATAGGCCAATATCATTCAGCAATAATGGGCAGTGGACACAATCCCTCTTTTCTCCTTAGGCAAGAACATGTAAAAGAAGAGAAGCAATGTATCTGTAAAAAGAGCTGTATGAGAACAATGTTGTATTCTGCTGAAATCCTAAATTATGGCACTACCATTTTTCTACATGCAGTTCAAAATCATTACCAAATTACCATTGCCTATTATAGTTTGCAGGGCTTGAAATAATTCTGGAAAAAAATCATGAGCCTCATTTATATATTATTATTCCATGAAGAGTAGTCTAATATCCACTGAAAAATTAGGAGACTCATCAATCCATTAGGAGCAGTCAGCTACATCCTCTGTGCACCTACACAACACAAACGAGAAAAACAGTTTTAATGTGGTGGCTAAGATCAAGGCCACTGCTGCATGCTAAACAATGACCGTTCGAACAGCCAGCGGTTGCTGCTGGAAACAGTATAGGTGAACGCATCAGTGTCAGGATTTGGAGATGCAGCAATGGCTCATTAGGAGGCCAGGTACACAGCAGGGCAAACAGCTGCTGATTGTGTTCTAAACAAAAACAAGCAACAGATGGAAAATGAAGATGAGGCTGAGATGCAAACACACACACCCCCGAATGCATGTTTAATACACTCATCTCTACACTTGGCTCTAAAACGAGACGGTCTGCTTTTGTATTCACTGTGATTTTCAATCCCCGGCACATTTTTAATTAAGGAAAAAAATATATCTCATGTTGAAAATAGGAGGAAAAATGCCTGCACTTCCCCAAAATGAACAACATGCCAGCAGCAATGTGTAAATATGTTGCTTTGTGATTAGTGCCGCCCTAATGCAGACACGCGGTGGGGCGCGTATCCGCTTGTATTTCTTCTGACCCTCAAGACTTTTTTAAAAATGGTGATTCATCTCAGATTAAATAAAAATTCTAAATATGTTTTTCTTCTTTCTCGCAGAATTATCGCACATTAAGAATAAGCAGCTCCCCGCGCTCAGTGGAGCGACAAAACAAATCTCTAGCAGAGCTTGGAAACATTTCAGCAAAATTAATGTTCTTGTGCTTCGGTGCTGCAGATTTAGCATGGAAAAAAGAACCCTCTCACCTTTCATAACACTGAGCTCTGCATGAGAGTTAGACAGCAGGACGATGCAGAGCAGATAACACAAATCCATCCATATTGCTGTTCTGAGAAAAATTTCTGCTATAATCATAATCTCCATAGAAAAGCACTGTCTAAAGAATGGGATGCTCTGGAACAGTCAAAAATGCAAGCTAAGGTCATCTTGACCAGTGCTAGGCATCAACTAGAGGGGTATTATTGTTCTTTGGAGTTGGAGTGGCGTTCGTGATCCAGAAATAATCACTAATGCTCTTGTGCAATGTTCCAACGTCTATTGTAAAGTCTTCCCAGAAGAGCAGAGGCTACTACTGCAGCAAAGAGGGGGACAAAACTCCCTATTGATAACAGAGATGGCACTGACCCGATACCCAGGGTTGATGTTGGCAGAAAATGGATTGATGGAACAAAAATCGGTGAGAAAAAGCCATGAATCGAATCTGATGCTGTCTGTAATCTAGCCTGAAAATAGCACAGAATTACTTGTAGCACCACAAAACAAGGCAAAGGTTATGTGATAACATCAGTAACTACAAGATAATGTCAAATGATAACAGCAGGGTTGGGGTAAGACCATATTTGAATGGCTTGAGAACAGAATATAAATATATAAAGGAATTTTTAAATATTCTATGTGAAGATAAATATCATTGCACTTGCATGTGTGCAACCCTTTCCATTTCCATCACTGGGCTTCACTAATGTGAGGAAAAAAGTTATGCGTGTTCTAGTCAGAGCACTGCAGCAAGAGACTCTAATATCGCATCTAACCTAACACTGTTCTTGACTCATATCCGCCCAGCATGAATATCTCGTGTTATTTTAACAAATGCTGATTGTGAACAATATAACATTACGTCGCACACCAGCAACCATGAAAAAAAATGCACGCTGTTGCATAATTGTCCAATAGTGGCCGATATCCTGACATTCCAAAGCATTGTAAACAATTTTAGGCACATGTTAATGTCTTTGCTAGAAACCTCTAGCCACTTCTCCCAGTACAACGCAATACCATTCATCTCAGAAATGGGCCATTTCTGGGAAGACATTACCCTAAAGACATTAAAATGTAAAACCTAAGCAAGACTGCACAGCTTAGTAGAACATATACTGTTTTATTTTACATGTAGCATTTACATTAAACAGACTCCTGCTTTGCATTTGCATAAATATACATATATATATATATATATATATATATATATATATATATATATATATATATACACACACACAAAATCTATTTTATTAGAAACACTTAACTTGTACTTACACTCACCAGCCATGAGGTCCGCCTACCTCACACGTCCATTAGATTATAGGTGTAAAATTACTGATTCTAGCACATTTGTTGTCATGCATAATTTGTTGGCCACTCTCTGACCAAAGACACTGGTAAATTTAGATGATTTTTCCATTTGTATGAAGATGTCAACTGATTAGCAAATACTCTGCACTGTTAGAGTTGTTAATGAGTGTGACTTCGGTTTCCACATCCACGCTGCCACAAGCAAATATATATCTATTCACTATATAAAATGCTTTTAAAAGCTATAAATGTCAACTCTGGCACAAACAGTCATTTAACTGTGAAAAACAGCATGTAAAAGCATTATAATATTCAGTTAGTGAAATATATGGATAATTCATTTTCGCCACAGTGCCTTTTACTGCATCTTTGAGCATATGAAAACCCACACCTGCAGTAATATACATATAGTTAGGGTTTCAAACTGAGATATGAAGTAATGTATTACTTTGCTAAGGCACAGTTTTATTTAATATGTGATTTTAATTCAATCAGCTTATTAAAAAACAGGCTGAAAAAGTATGTAGAGTTAAGACAGTAAATTATTGCTGGCTTGACATATGCATTACAGCCCCAAACTAAACTAATTTTGTACAGTGCAAGGCCTTCCTTTTTCAAACATCTAGACATCTCTAGTGTTACCTGATGGACTACAACTACCATAAACTCCAGAATTTAACTAGCATCACAGCTTCCATGGCTGCAGTGAGGAGAGAGTTTGAGTACTGGAGAAATGTTCAATATTGCGCACATTACATAATTAGAACAGCTCACAAATAGCTGACTAGGTCCCTGGATTTGACAAAATATATGAATAAAGACACATACACAATGATTTATTGCACATATGCGACTGTGATCATTTTGTATTCACACACGATTCATTACTCCTAGCACGTGGGACAATACTGTCGGACTGTACAGCCCTGCTTAATTGTGTATGTTGGCATTTCTTTATTATTTTTGTATTGAATATGTAATATCTTGTGCAAAAACCACAATACTGCACTGTAAAAGAACATAAATAATGCCTTTCAATTTTGTGTTCATTGAACTTCTAACAGAACAATGTGTTTTACGTTCTGTTATCCTGTCATTTGAAGTTCAATTAACAAATTTCTCAGACAACCAGGTTCCTTACTTTTCAAGTTAAAACACGAATTATTTTTCACACTGTATTGTGAAATTTGTATATGGTTATACTCCTATTAGCATCGCTGTGGTCAGAAACTGACCATTACTAGGAAGTTAGAGGATGGCTAAAACAGATTTAGCTCTGACTGTACACCAGCAAGGTGGACCTAAAAGGTGGGTGTGACAGATGAGTGTGGTTGCAATACAACCTGTAATGACAGAACAGCCTTCTTCCACTGTCCTTTCTGTGATGCACACTCATTGTTTTGCTGACTTTCCTCACAAAATACACCATCCAGACTCATACCTCTCTCAGTGACATATGTTCTTTAAGTGTCTATGCTGGGAAATATGTCTACACAGAAAGTCACAGCAGTATTTTATCCAGGCCTCTTCACACTTCTTTAAATGCCCAACTGTCTCTTCTGCCTCTGCCCTCCTCTACAACAAAGGTCATTTCCAGTAATTCTGCAAATGAAAAGCCTTGATTAAATGAGCACATAACCTCTTTAATAGATGGATCATTCACAGGCATAAAACATTAGAAATACACTTTAGCAACTGAAAGGTCCCACTAGCAGCCCGATGGCATTTGGGAGCTGCAAGGTAGCCATTAAAATAATGAAAAATACACCATATCCTCCCAATTTTCTGTGGGTGATGGCATTTGCAGCATTACAGTAATGATTCACAGTGGCAGGGCATGCCCATATCTCTCAGACAGCCAGCACCCTGGCAGCTTTTCTAAAGCTCTGGCCCTATGGCTGGCTGCTGAAAAAACACTCCTTTAGCTTCAGAACTAACTCTGAAAAACTCTACAGAGGTGGCTGACTCTGGGAAAAGACTGCTGAAGAGAGAATTCTTCAAAAGGGTCATTTGAAAGGTGTACTGTTCCTAGCTTACTGCTCTACAACCATGTGGCTTTGTGTTCTGAAGTTGTTAAGAATTCTTTGGACAATGTGGAAGTTGGACAATGGTGTTGTCTTTCACGATGAGCTCAACCGCAAGCTGTTTATTTATTAAGAACAAAAGATCTTTGAAAGCTAATGCACAACACCAGCAATGGACTTAAACTGGCTTCCACTTTAGTTTAATTGGCACTACAATATGTTCAGCACTGCCAGCTGGAGGGTCTGACAATAATAAAAAAGAACAATTAAGGTGCAAAAATACTGGGTGCTATAATGGCTCTAACATTTATAAAACGTTGTCCTGTCAGGAGTGTGAGATGAAGCACCTCCCACACAGTATGTACACAAGAAGAACAACATTCAGCTTAGCTAAGGCACATATTCATTTTCAACTTAAGTTGATTATATATATATATATATATATTTTACCCCAGCTAGTCACTGTGCATCCTCGGCTAGATTCACCATCATTTCATTAGGGCTGAACTTGGTGACAGCGGGTGCGGGTGGTTTCCACTAAAACACATATTGTTGCTGTTGTTAATGCTGTGATTATTGTTTTCTCAGCTAGAGCAGCCTGGGTGATGAAATAGGACTTGTCTCGAGGGAACGAGGCTCCAGGCCTTAAAATGTCACAACACATTATTTTCCAGCTGCAGTGCAAAGAGTTGAGAGTGCAAAGCGAATGGAGACAATTAAACCTTACATGAGGACACAAAGCAGAGGGTGAAGGTTGGTGGGTCAATATAGGGATAAGTCAGGCTATGACACAGAGAGGGCATGAAACACGATACAGTTCAAGGAACCATATTCTTCCCCCTTGTAAGCTTATAATGTGGTTTCATGTACATAAAACATTTCTAGTTATTTCTACATGACTATTTTCCAACTTCTCTTTGTCTTAAAATGAATTTTTATGACTCTGCCTTTAAAAGTGATATGTAAATGAGCTCTGTTATGACTGGCTGACCTGTATTCTGCCTCATTCATAACAGACATTTGTCATGCATTATTTTGTCAGCATAGTGCTCACATAAGAAACTGTGTCAATAATGCCCTATTTGAGCTGGATTAGTTTTACCAGTGTCATTTTCCTAAGTTAACCCAGATAGCCTAGATTGAAACTTCATAACCCAGACATTCATTTCAATGCTAAGATTAGTATGAAACAGATCAAAGCAAACAAACAACAAAACAATCTTTCAGTTAATGCTAGATAGAATATTGTTAGGCTTGTAAAGTGGGCTCAGTGAATGATGCCCAAGAGGACAGAAATCACTCTACCCTGTGAGATATTTTATTTTGATTCTCCTTCTAATTCGTTCATCATCAAAAGTGTTTTAGTAGTCCTGCTTTAAGCTTGAGGATAAAGGAAAAGTGCCAAGCTCTATTCTAACAGTTCATCTGATCTCCTGGTCACCAAAAAAACTGTTGATGTCAAGGCACTAGGCAAAGGTAGGCAGCTGCTTAGGGCCCCCATTAGTCAGTGGCTCCATGAAAACAAAAATTAGATATACTACATGTGCTGATGTTAAAAAATGTACTGCAAAATATATAAACATTTTAAGATAGTTTTTATTTGCAGTTGTAGTGATTAATTAGTTATTAAAACTAATGTCAGACCATTTTTCTTGTTTCAATGCTAATGATACTTTCTTGTTTTAATGCTATGTGCATACAGTACAAAACCTGCTAATTGCATCATCACCACTGCAGTGAGCAGTCTAAAGTAAGTTTGCTGTCGAAGGAGCTGACATCAGAATGTAATGAGTGAGTGGAAGGAAAAGCCTAGCATGGAGAATAACTGGCTTTATACCTAGGGCGCCCCACACTTGGCCAGCTGCTTTAGGCGATCCCGCGCTCTTGGGGCCTGGTCCTCACTACAAGCTGAGCTACTTGGCAGCTTCTAAGTTGATACTGAGAGCGTGAATAACTTCTAATATTTGGCAAATTCCAGCAGCATCTAATGGCCTTACATGAAGTCTTGAGTATAAGAAAATGTCAGTAATCCTAAGATAGATATAAAAAGATACACATTTTTAGGCATATTGCCCACTACTAACTACTACTACTACTACTACTACTACTACTACTACTACTACTACTACTACTACTACAAGTAATAATAATTACAATGGTTATCAACATATTATCATCAGTAACAACAACATCTAGATGACAATGTCTGGTCCAGAAAGTCAACCTTTAAACAACAATGTGCATAAGTTAATATTGCCTGGGTGACATGTTGATGAAGTTTAATCAGCACCCATTGTGGAAATGCATATAGGTCACCCCACAGTTGACACTGGCTTGAAAGCAAACAAAGATGAAAATTGATCTGCAATTAAAGTGAGACTCTCCTTTTTCACTGAGTATTTAGCTGGAACCTGCAGCCGAGACGCACGCAATTAAACCTGTGAGTCCCTGCAGAACAAAACTCACTGATTAGCCTCCTGTGTCCCCTTTAATGAGAGACTAGCAGGGAGGAAGAGACCTGCTTCTCTCTCTCTCTGTCTCTCTCTCTGTCTCTCTCTCTCCAACAATGCCAGGCCGAGTCTTTCATCAGCCCGTCCCCTGGGTCTGACTTTGTGCTGTGCCTAACAGTCTCCTTAAACACGCAGAAAGAAGACATGATTAAGCTCTATTTCTTCCTGAAAGCTTTGGAAGAGGAAGTGACAGGCTGCATGGTTTTAGAGACACTGATGTTCTTACATCAGCCCTTCAAACTTCAAAGTACAGAAGCAAAAAAAAAAAGCTGTCTTTTAGAAAACCACTCAGCATTAATTTAGCCCAACAAGAAGCAGGCCGCAAAATTCAAGAGCACTTGCTGATTTCCCGTGTTTTTGTTACTCTCTCTTTCATTACCCCTTGCAAAGCAAGCAATACCTTTACACAGCTAGCACAGGCAAAGTGCAGTTTTTACTCCAGACAAGAAAACAACAGCCATCTAAAAGCATTTCGCATCCTTTTTCACAGTCCAAATCACGGGTGCTGTAATATCCAGGGTAAGGCACCATTTCTTCTACAGAGTGTCACTGGAGGTCTTGGAGAGAGCAGAGGAAGCGGCATGTTCTGGCCAGGGAGATGGAGCGCGGCTGGGTTAATGATACAGAGCGGGGAGCTGAAAGAGAAAACAAAAGCCCTTGCCGGCGAGAGCTGGGAGCTCCTCGGCTTTCTAGAGTGGATCTCATTACGACACCATTATCGCAGCCAGAACCGGCAGCAGCTCACACACTCACTCACAAAACCCCCCCAAACCCCCTCAGCCCAGCCCTGGAGCCATGGGTCAGAATAAATCTGCCAGGCAGAAACACGTGTCCACTGCAGAGTTAACCCCATCACCCGCAGCTCTGAGAGAGAGAGAGAGAGAGAGAGAGAGAGACGGATCAGAGAGAACGAAGCAAATTATGTGCTGAGTTTAACTGCAGGTGCAGGCACATGCTCCGGCATGCAGGCTATTATCGATGGGCCTAAGCCAGGCGACCAGGGATGGCCATCATCCTACTCTGGACACTGTGAAATGGGCTGAAATTCTTATGTTGTTAATTTTGAAAAAGCATGTTGGTGAGCTCTGTGTATGAAATGGTCTAGAATCAAGAGTCTTTTACACTTATAAATGAAAGTTGGCCAAAAGAGTCTTTTGGAGAACAAACCACTTTTGGTTGCCTTTCAGCTGATCGTTCTTTGAAAAATCATTCTTACATATGAGAATTTTTTAGTGTGAAGTGCCTTTCAAGAGATTAAAGAATCTCTACATAATAAAGATTTCATACCAATTTAAGATTGAAATAGAATCATATGCCTAAGACATTAATGATTTAAGAACTTTTATTTGTGCACAAACAGAATTTGTATTTCAAGTAAACTCTGTATACTAAAGGTTACATGACTCTTCTTGCAAATCCCATTCCAGGGGACTATGTGTTTTCCATGACTGCTAGGGTACATCAGCTGTCCACCTCTTGCAGTGCATTGGTTCTTTAAAACTTTTATCTTTAAAACAGTGTTAGAACTCCACCAGCGCTTTGAACCGTGGGATACATGGAGTCCAACAGCATACATTATCTCAGAAAAGTGAGTAAACCCCTCACATTTCTGCAAATATTTTATCATATTTTATCATGGGACAAGACTATAGAAATGAAACTTGGATATAACTTAAAGTAGTTAGTGTGCAGCTTGTATAGCAGTGCAGATTTACTGTCCTCTGAAAATAACTCAACACACAGCCATTAAAGTCTAAATCGCTGGCAACACAAGTGAGTACACTTTGCATTTGAATAATGGGACACACATGGGACATTTACCAGAAAGCATATGAACAGTGGCAGCAAACAGTTAGGAACCAAAGAAGGCAAGACACACACCAAATTGTACCATGCTGACAGAGTGGTACAATGCTGTACATGCAATGCAAAGATGGCAGTGCATTTCAATGCTGGCACTAACATTTCAAACCAAAGCACCCATGTTACAACATGTCTTCTACTAGTTACATCAGTCAATTAATAACAACAACAGCAGGAGGATAAATAATCACTAGTTGCAGCTCTAAAGGGAACGATGAATGAAACTTCATCAGGGAATTTGAGACCAGCTGACACACATTAACAATGTACAGCAATATGCACCTGGTTCAGAAGCTGAGTCACTACCCATATTGCTTATACCTCATCTGCCTAAAAATGACAGTTGTTTACTGCACATATATGCAGAAGATCAAAAATGTGCACATTCCTAATAGATGAGGAAGTCTTGAGAGAGAGGCCCAGTGCCTCAGTTGTAAAGAGAAGAACAGATTTCCTCTGAAGCGCTCTATAAAAGATATACAGAGCACAGGCAAGTGTTCAAACAGCTTTCTGTCCAAACAACTGTGTGTCTGCTCCTTCTGAATGACTGCTGCACGCGAAGGTCTAACCATATGCCAGTGATCCTGACACACCCCGCCTTGCTCTCTCATGCATACACAAAGAGGCTATGCTGCTGTATGATACATCGCTCCTCAGCTTTGATCGCACTGGATCATCACCGCTCTATATGACAAGTGCGGCCCACTAGGGCTGTGATTTAACATTTAAATAAACCACAGAGTAGAACCCATTCGCTACTGCGCTGCCTGTGCCGTAACAAGAGCAGACAAGCAGATGCCATTTCTCAAGCGAGAACCCACTGCAATGCATGTTTCAAGGTAATTTCAGCCATAATACTGTAAGTCTAATAGTGAAAAAACATGTCCCAGATTCGATACAGCACTTTCCATCCCCATCACTGTTGATGTACAAACAGGAAATGTAACTGACTGCGTAAACATCAAGCATAAAGCTGACAAATAGGATTGAAAAGCCAAAAAGATATACAAACAAGCAAATGATGGGTAGCTGGAGACGAATATGAGTGTATGTGTGCACAAACACACACACACTATAGTGGATGAACAGCTGGATCAGTGGAGAACAAAGGAGTGAAGCATTAACATTGAAAAAATGACGCTGTGTGTGTTTATTGTTGACATGTCAACAATTGCTCCCCAGTCCATGCTGTCACTATATGGAAACTAAGCTGCAAAAATAGGCCATTCTGAATGTATTGTGCATGTGATGTCATGAAAACCAGCACATTTGCATATATCCTCCTCTTAAGCCCACTGCCCACTTGTCCTGAAATGATAAGGAGCGTTTTAGCCTGGACTGCTTTTTGTATGAAGCACAACACAACAAGCAGATATTCACAACAGATGTTACTGACATATACAGTCCTATGCAAAAATTGGAACACCTCAAATTACAATAAAACACATTACGTTTTGTTGATTTACCAAGTGAAAATAAAGTTCTTTAAGGGAACATTTTAAATGAGGCAATTTTCTGCTAATTTTAGTGCACAATTTCCGTTTATGTGCTGAGCTTAACATACTAATGTGTCATAACATTTGTATAGGCCACATTTTACATAATTTCTTTTTCCCCAGAAGCTAAATTCAGAATATTCAATAAAAAAAAAAAAACATGACAACTGTACATTAAAATGCCCAGAAGTGTGTAGAATCTGCTCACTTAGTTTCACCAAAATATGCAACATGACCAAGGGTGCCAAAAACTTTGCAAATTACTGTACCAAAGAGGTTGGAAAGCAGTGAAGCAATAATTATTTTGGTACAAAAAGCCCACTAATGTCAAAAAGTGGACCTCAGGTAAAAAAATGCCTATGGTATGTGTGCAAGATGTGTATTTTACACAACTGATTCTGACCTGTGCAGTTATATCCCACTTAATCTATTTAGGTGTAAATACCGTGTACTTTTATTTTGCATAGTGTGGACAGAATTTGCAGGCTGGGAAGTGACAGAATACAAGTATTCAGAAAACAGAAATTAAGTCAGTATCAGTATTCAGTCATTTACATGACATTTTAGAAACAGTATTCAGAACACAGTTCCTTTTTTAGGAGAATAGGTTTAGAATACGTACCCACCAAGAAACAGCATCAATGCTCGTTTCTTACCTACTTTCAAATCAATATGTTATATAGCAAACACACTAAATAAGAACTCAACAAAGTGTCCATGTAAACACCACAGTTCTTGCTGAAGCCTGAGCAGACCGATAAACCATTGTTATGAGCCAGTTATTTGGCTGACCATTAACAAGCTCTTTAGAGGGATGACTAAATTAATTAGAAAGCATCAGTTTGGTACTGAACACAAAAACACAAAAAATGAAGTGGAAATTAACAGTTAGTAAATGTAATAATAATTTCTCTCATAGGCCTTATCAAGATGTATTATACATGCATTCCGAATATGTTACTTATTATTGCTGTTAGGGGATGTTACTGAATAAATCTTGGGAAGTGTGTTCTGTATTCAGCCATCAGGACTAATGCCCTGCCCAACTCTAATGATTTGTAATACTCTTTGGTGCATATGTCTGGTACTTATTTATTTTGTTTACTATTTGGGTTCTGTATTTTCCATTTAATATCCCCTTTGTATACAAACAAGAATTCAAAATGACTGCATAAACATTCAACCTATAGCTGAAAAACAGCACTGAAACAAAATAAATAAACAAACAACCGAATAAAAAGTAGTTGTTACAAAACAGGTATAAGCATTTGAACACACACACACACACACACACACACACACACACACACACACACACACACACACACACACATATATACACAGACACACTCAGATATACACACGCTTAAAGAGGGACGGACTGGATAAGCATCTGCTAGCTCAGTGGGGAATAAAGGAGCAAGAGAAAAATCTGTTGGAGCTTTAGACTGAAACAACTGATTAGGCACTCGAACGTGGAGCCTGTGCCAGCGTTGAAACAACACAGCGGCTCCGTGGCTGCATGGCTGAGAGGAGAGCAGGTGTTGCTGAAGCTCGCAGGAGCACAGTCATTATTCCCTGGCTGAACAAAGAGGTGAACTCTGCTGGTCTCTTAAGAGCTTCACAGTTCACCAAGTTACAAATATCTGCAACCACACTGGAGGTTTACATATTAAAGTCTGCAACATCTTCACACTATGAAACCTACCACATATAAGTTCATACACTAAAATCTGCTACATTCAGCTTCACACCTTAAAGACTGCAACATGCAGATTCACTCCCTAAAAACTGCAACATGCAGATTCACTCCCTAAAGACTGCAACATGCAGATCCACACCCTAAAGACTGCAACATGCAGATCCACACCCTAAAGACTGCAACATTCAACTTCACACCCTAAAGACTGCAACATGCAGATTCACACCCTAAAGACTGCAACATGCAGCTTCACACCCTAAAGACTGCAACATGCAGCTTCACACCCTAAAGACTGCAACATGCAGCTTCACACCCTAAAGACTGCAACATGCAGCTTCACACCCTAAAGACTGCAACATGCAGATTCACTCCCTAAAAACTGCAACATGCAGATTCACTCCCTAAAGACTGCAACATGCAGATCCACACCCTAAAGACTGCAACATGCAGATCCACACCCTAAAGACTGCAACATTCAACTTCACACCCTAAAGACTGCAACATGCAGATTCACACCCTAAAGACTGCAACATGCAGCTTCACACCCTAAAGACTGCAACATGCAGCTTCACACCCTAAAGACTGCAACATGCAGCTTCACACCTTAAATACTGCAACATGCAGATCCACACCCTAAAGACCGTAACATTCAACTTCACACCCTAAAGACTGCAACATTCAACTTCACACCCTAAAGACTGCAACATGCAGATTCACATGGTGGCGTCTGCAGCATTTAAGCTCACATACTGAAGTCTGCAACATCTAAATTCACATGCTACAGTTGCCAATATACAGCTTCACACCCTAAAATCGGCAACATGCAGCTTTACATTTAAATAATGCAACATGCGGCTTAATATGCTAAAGTCTGCAACATATAGGTTCACATGCTTATGCCTGCAATATGAAGCTTCACATGCTACAATCTGCAACATGTAGGTTTGTATGTTAAAGCCTGCAACATGCAAAATGAAGGTTCAGCAGTTTCAGCTGCTAAAGCCTGCAACATCTTCTCCTAGGACACTGGCACACCTGAGCATGTATCTGGTCAGTCAGAACACCAGGAACTGTGGCGTAATGTGCTGGCTTATGAATAGTAAGACATGATTTTATATTTTATATGATTTATATGTGTTTATATTATATGATATATATGATTATATATAATAATCATATATTTATATGATTATTTCATTATCAGAATCATTATTCTTGCATTTAGAGTACTACTTTTTGTATACTCTGCAGCCACTAAACGTTTATTATTTGAGATGTAAACACAAAACTGTGGAGATGAGAACTGTAATGGATCAAATGGTAACATCTTGTAACATACGAACCACTTGAGAAGTACATTAGATTTTAGAAATGGTAACTTCTTAAGAGAGAAAGAAAAATATTCTAAAGTTTAATGTATGTTAATGTAGTATGTTTTGTTGGTTTTTTTCGAAGTAATTTTGGACCATTCTACTGGTTCATTAGTCATGAAGCATTCACAGAATGTAAAGGGCAGTTAGCCTTTTTAAATGTGTAAAAAAAGTTTAGATATGACAGTAACAATATGCAATAAACTCCTCTAAAGTGTGCACTGAGTTTGTTAACTTTACTTCAAAGTAATTCTGGAGTCACAATACAGTTACAATCACACCCACAAGCACCTTGAAGTCCTCACTACTGAATGTCCATTCTTTCTCATCACTTTTTCTATCTGTTTTCTCCTGCTCTGTTCTTCCTGTCTCATTGCTCATGCTCTTTTCACAGCTCCCATCAGCACTGTCCTTCTCTGTGGTCAGAGACAGAACGAGAGAATTCATCATCTGAGCTCTCCAAATAAAGACATGGCAGACTGGACTGGATCGATAACCTGTTAGTGACCAGCATGACTCTCATGTCAGGCAATCATCCGACAGCTTGAACAGACCGGGGTGTCTGTTATAGACTACGGTCTATGTGGGACAAAAAAATGACCACAAAAAACATGTTGAGTACAAGCGGCCACACACACACACACACACACACACACACACACACACACACACACACACACACACACACACACACACACACACCTCACAGAGGAAAGGTGAGAGCAATGTTCAAAGCAATGATCCAACCTGCCATTTCTACACTGTTTCAGGGCACAGACTAATGACCTTTGAGATGGAACTCAAATATTGGCCTGACAGAGCCATAAACACAATATTTAGTGTGGCCATAAATAGTGGAGCCAAACATAACACTGTCAACCTTGTACAGCTTATTCGGTCTGGACAGCTAACAGAGTGCAGTATTTCTGTGCAGAGAGGTCATCTGTTTTGGTGTTTTATTAGAATGATACTAATAATGACAATAGTACTCCAATACTGCTATTACACTAGTATAACTGCTACTGCTATCACGTCTATATGGACAGCTATATAAACAGGTAAAGTCCATATATGGAAACTAAGCTGCAAAAACATTGTGTTTTTAATTGCTGTTTCTGTGAGCTCACGATTACGTGTGCATTTATATACCCACCTACTCAGCTTACAGCAGTTTATCCCCACCCATTCACATTGGAATTATAAGGAGTATTTCATTCTGGATGGCTTTTTGAATAAGGCACAATACAGGGCAGCCAATCAGTACAGAGGTCATTTACATATACACTGACACAGTAACAAAAAGAGCTTGTTTAATTAGTTGAAAGGGTTAAAGAGAGGTGGGAAAAACAGCCACTGAATAGGAACTATGATTGATTTTGGTACATAAATACACAGAAGTGCTATAACTTAAATGACTTAAAAGGGGGCATGGAAGAAATGTGTGCTTGAATTTAAGAATATATTTACATGGGAAATAACTTCAGAAAGTCCTTAAAGATCTTTAAAAAAGTGCACATATATATTTTATACATGTGTGTGTTTTGTGTTGCTCCCAATTTATGTGTTGCTGCCTTTCTTTGCCAGGACACTCCTGTAAAAGAGATTTTTAATCTAAGTGAGAAATCTCTAATGAGAATGGTACCAACTAGCTCGTTAACTAATTAACTCTCATTTCTTTAAAGCAGGCATCAGATGTCCAGTAGATGTCCACAATGTTAACAAAATATTAAAGACTAGAAATTAAAAATATTGACTACAAACATAACTTGTATAACTACGGACAAAAGTATTGAGACACCCCTCCTAATTAATGAGTGCAGGTTTTTCAGCCACACCCATTGCTAACAGGTGAATAAAATTAAGCACATAGCCTTGCAGTCTCGATAGATAAACACCAGTGGGGACCAACTCTGTATTAATGCCTATGGATTTAGAATAGGATGTCATAAAAGCTCCTGTAGGTGTAATGTGTAGGTGTCTCAGTACTTTTGTCTATATAGTGTATATTTAAGGATTGCTGCCATTGTACCCATTTAATCCACAAATAAAAGAATATCCTGAATTCACAAACTAATTTCATCTGAGACCATAAAGAAAAAAACAACTCAATACATACAACCGTTACAAGTGAATCCATGGCATGGCAGTGCCTCTAGCTGCCAGTGAGTCTGTTTTGTTGTCCAACCTCAACATGGTCAAGAACCACCCACTTTGACAGGATGCATCAATTTGAGTGACATGCAAAATTATCAGCTACAAAAAACTCTGAAAGACAAGCAACTGTGAAAGGAGGACTAAAACAAGAAGTTCTGTGCACGTCTGCAAACACGCCAGAATATCTCTGCTACCTGCCAGATGCCTTAAATAAGCTGTTTTTATAGATGGGATGCCATGAATGTTTTTCTATTAATTGATCGTATCTTTTCATTAACTATTTAACAAAGACAAGGAAGTCCAGCTCTGTTTCTGTCAGAAATGGGCAAATGTAAAGACATAAAATGGCACATCTGGACATTATTAAAGAGCTTAAATGTAAAGTAGTGTTTAAAGAGCTTAAATGTAAATGCCCCTTCATATAATTCATTCCTCTGCCCCTGATTTGCTAATATCACATGAGTGTCCTGTCTGATCCCACTATGTCCACTTAGATCCAAATCCAACTTTGGGTTGGGGGTAGGGGGTGGACAGAGAGAGACAGAGAGAGAGATACAGAGACATATTGACACACACAGAGAGAGAGAGGGGGGGGGGGCAGTGCTCTCTCTTCTTTCACTCTCCCAAATGTGTAAGAATCCCTGTGCTTGCCAGGCTCCTTCTGCTAATGCAATCTCACAGCTCTGTTAATGGAGCACTTCTCAAGAGCCTTCTCTGTCCTCCATTCATTCACAGACAGAGAGAGAAAGAGAGATAGAGAGGGGGTATGTTAGCAAAAGTGTCAAAAACAGGGGAGAAAGAGAGAGAGAGAGAGAGAGAGAGAGAGAGAGAGACAAAGAGACAGAGAGAGAAGGTGATGAAGAAACAAGAGCGAGATACAGAGAAAGAGAAAGAGAGAGAGGACGAGCACAGGAAAGAGTGCAAGAGAGAAAGAAGGAGGGAGGGGCAGAGAGGGGGAGAAGAGAAAGAAAAGGGGAGAGAGAAAGAGAGGGGGGCCTGTTAGAGAAAGAGTCAAAGACAGAGAGAGAGAGAGAGAGAAAGAGAGAGAGAGAGAGAGGAAGGGAGAAGAAGCAGGGAGAGAAGAAAAACAGAGGGACAGAGAATGAAGGGGGATGTTAGCAAACGAGAGAGTGCAGATGAGTGAGAGTGAGAGAGAAGCAGACAAGGAGAGAGAAAGGAAGGAAAAAGCAGGTGGACAGCATGTTAGCAAAACACAAAGTGAGAGAGAGAAAGAAAGAAAGGGAGACGGAGCAAAGGAGAGAGTGTGATGCCAAATAATAGAAAAAAGAGAAAGAGAGCAAAGGAGAGCAAGAGAGGGAATGTTAACATGAGAGTGCCAGAGGAAGAGGAAAAGAAAGAGGGAGTGAGAATGCATGTTAACAAAATGAGTGAAAGAGAGAGGGGAGGAACAGAGGGTGAGAGAGTATGAAAGAGAGAGAGAGAGAGAGAGAGAGAGAGAGAGAGAGAGAGAGAGAGAGAGAGCATAGTGGCAAAAGAGAAAACGGAGAAAGAGAGCAAAAGAGAGAAAGAGAAAGAGAGAGAGCAAAGTGGCAAAAGGAGTAGGTGGCAAAGGAGAGCATGAGAGGGCATATTAGTAAGAGAGTATGATAGGGAGACATAAAAAAGAAAGAGGGAGCAAGAGAGCATGCTAATAAAAGAGCCAGATAGAGAGAGAGAGAGAAAGAGAAAGAGAGGGAGGGAAGAAGACAGGAGATTTTGCACGTGAAGATGAAGTAAATAACAAGTGAAGGCAGAACAAGACACAGCCACATGCACACTCCCAAGGACTCGTCTCAGCCCTCTCCCACAACTTCAAGAGCTCCTGGCTCCCATCTGGAGGAACCCGTTATGGCAATTAGGGATGCCTCATCGTCTTGAGGTTAATTAAATCTCCTCGAATGCCAAAGCGAGAGGAATGACTACACTACCCAGAGATCAGTGAGGCAGAGGCTGCATGTTCTGTTTGCGTGAGCGTGTAATTTCCTGTGGCGAGAGGATAATGCATGACCCTCACCCAGCTCTAAAGCACCACTGATGACTTGTGTGAATACCTCTCCAAAGGGTTCCACCATGATATTGGCATAGCTTCGACTGCAATTTAAAAGACAAAAGAGTCACCACTTAGTATGCACAACATCCTTCGGTGCCATTTACAAACGTACAGGGCCAATTACAGCACAGGCGCCAGCTCATTCCACTGGCAAGGCTGAGTTTAGACATATCACGCCAATTCCAGCGGTGAAATTATGCCTCAGTAGTAGGCAATAATGTGCAGGAGGAAAAAAATAAAACACTAAAAAGGCACTGAATCCGTCTTCAAGAATATCTGCTAAGTGCTAAGACCTTGATTTAGACTGTATTAAACAATAAGTACTTTTTAACAATGTTCATCCACAACCTAAATGCCAAACGCTACAACAACCAGTTAGAAGCAAACTGTCTGTCATTAGGAAGCCATTAGAGGGAGGTTATGTAAATGGCATTCGGCCCCCGAGAGCGAGGAACAAGTCAACTGAGGGTCTTACCGTTATCTGTGGCCATGAAGACTGCACTGTAGTGGTTGTTATGGACATGGGGAGATTCGCGGTCCAACGTGGCTGTGGTGTTGACCATGCCTCTGACCGGGTTTACACTTAGCCAGCCCGCTGGGTCTCGCAGCACTGCAAACCTGACGAGGAGAGTGCAAGAGAAGAGAGGATTTACACATGATGACACGCAGCAGGCCCAAGGCCCTTTCAAAGCTCACACTGATCAATATTGCCTTTAAAACTCTTCCTAGATTTAAGCTACCGGTCAAAAAAAATACTGTTTTCTTTTATTTTGTTTGAACATCACCCACATGTGTTTAGTGTCCAAAGTTTTGTTTTAGTTTTGCAACTAATAAGCTCATAGTGGCTGATTTAGTCTGCAATTATCACACTTACTACAAACCATGTTGTGTTGTCAAGCAATCATGAATACAGGCCTATACATAGCCATTTTTTGGGGGGGGGGGCAAGGGCTCAAGAGAAGAAAGCTACACTATGTAAGACTTTTGTTAAAATTAAAGGAGCAGTATTACTGAGTCAGGATAAAAAGAGGCTAAAATATGGCGTGTGCTGCTACAAGTCACTCTGTAAAGCCTGAAATACTTACTTAAAAGTCAGAAGTGTTGGGTTGGATTCTGTGAGAGTTTATCGGACCACGTCATACATCTTTATATATTAACATCTCAAAAATAAGATCAGCCTTGATGTTTGTCTCAAATTCTACTGATGATATAAGATGAAGATATAATGACAACAGCAGAAGACATCCTCAGAAGACACGTCGTTCAGCAAGTTTTCTTTGAATACTTTTTCAATGGGCTCACAAATGTCAGATTAACCCACCTGGGTAAGGGTCTGACACTGGAAAATGCTCTTCTTCATGATGCATGCAATTATGCCTTTCTATCAGAGAGGTCTCCAAAATCCCCAAATCGTACATATGTACTTACATTTTACAGCATAACACAAACATGCTCATCAAGAAAGGCAATCATGTGTCAGAGAAAACCACACAAAGTGATTCCCCAAGGCAGCTTTACCTGCTTTACTGCTCAAAAAGGGACTTGAACCCTCATTTCTAGCAAATAGGACTGTAAATCTACCCACTACGTGTCACGATTGGCCCCTCCCAGTCTGGTGCATGTGTGTTTGTTTTGGGTTTTAGTCCAGCCCCCTCGTTTCAAGACTCCACCCCTGATTGTCTCCACCTGTGTTTCCACCTGTCCCTTGTTTACCCTCATGTATTTAAAGTCTGTGTTTTCCCCTGTCTGGTTACTGGTCTTTGTCTGAATTGTTGTTTGCTGTGGTTTGAATCTCTGTCTATGTTGTTGGTTGTACTGGTGTTGTTTGATTCTGATTTAAGTCATGTCTGGTCTCCGATCTATCCATGTTGGCTCAGTGACCCTGGACCGTTTTGACCGTGACCCTGGATTTGCCCATGATAAAAGTCGCTTATCTCAGCACATGCGCACGCCTCCTCGCTCCCTGTTACACTACGTTTTTCAACAACTATTAACTGTGGAGTTGTAACTATAAGCAAGCTATACGCGCTAAATACGACCATCTGTTTGTTCTTTAAAATGCAAAGTGATTTGTTAAAAGAAATTATTTGTTAAATTGAATAATTTCTTCTTAATAAGTGCTTTAATTTCAACACATTTAGGTAGTATGTTTTTTTTTCTTCCTTTGGTGACGTCACTTTTCACGCAACTCCCTGTTTGCCATAAACATGATACTTAAATGTGCAAGTGCACAAGGATTAACCGAAGCCTGAGTATCTAAACCTGGATTAACAAATTTGCTAACCGCGTTTGTAAAACAAGTTAACCGTGTCTGTGTTTGCTGAAGAAGCTGAAACTTAGTCAGCAAGTTAACCCTGCTTTGTTAGACAGACCCCAGATCGATTATTTCTGGTCGTCCAACTATAACTCAAAACAAATTTCATAACGCCACGAAAAGCAAAATATATCTTTAAGATTTCTCATCCCTTGTTCTTTTCCCGTTTTCTGCATGATTAAGAATTTTTTTTTATTTCCTCTCACTCAACCATCTTAGACACATGATGGTACAGTAATGACACAGGAGTTGTTAGGGGTAGCTGCAGGGCCCTGTGCAGCTACTTTCGTCAGTTATTACTATGAACTCTGAGGACTGGAGGGCAGCGGCCTATCTGTGCGTGTGCCTGCTGAAATAAACTTGCTTATTTGTTTTTTGATGGGAAAAACTGGAGAAAAATATGCTGGCTGGCAAAAACAGTAGTAGGGGTTAATTTGAAGCCTGAATTTTGTCTGTAGTTTTGTTTGTGTCTGTGTGTCATAAACCACATTTACTTGAGTCTACTAGATACTACTTAACACAGTTTGAGGCATGTGTGTTATGATTTTAGGTTGATGCATGTTTTCACAATGCTAAACCGGAGTCCCAAGTTATAGGGTTCCACTTCATGTTAGCTACATGAGCATCATAGAACCACTGCAGACACCAAACACACAGATCAGTGAACACTGCATTTGAGGTAAGGGGACAGTTATGGAAATGAGATTTTTCACCGAACTAGCATTTTAAAACTGGCTGTGCATCTTGTACCCTTTGCATAGTTTACATATTGCTTCTGCTTTTCATATTAATATCGTTAAAAGCAAGAGAATGCAATGGCTGGGTGAGGAATGATAAGTGCGAGTGATGTTGCTTTGTCTCTGTGTGCACTGTAGCATTCAGGCTAAAACCCTGGTGTTACTCTTCCAAAGAAGAAGCGGAGGACGAGGGCATGTGGATTGATGTGGACGCTGGGTGTTTAGAAGCCCACGTGATAAATGACTTGTGGAAAAGCCTTCAGGAGTAATGAGCTATTTAACAGTCGATGATATCTCAGGCATGACCTCTAGCACACTGCTCAAGTGTATGTGTATGTGTGTGTGGTTGTGCTTGGATTCTCATCTGGGCTCATGTCAGTGGTTTCTGATTTACAGGGTCATTGAGAGACATACGCACAAAAGGAAATGTGGCGCACTCTGCTTCTAATGTTCTCAGCAAACCCAGTGAGACTCTTCCATAGTGAGAGACAGATGGTCAGCTTCAGCTTTCAAAAGCTTCATTCAGCACTAATATACAGCCTTAAAGATCCCATATCCCACTTTTTTCTTGTATTTTATTTTATTCCTTGAGGAAAAACTTGACATTTTTGTGTGTTTATGGACCAAAAACATACTTAAGTCATACTTCATTTTTACATGGCTTCTCTTTATCTCTTTAGAATTAGAACAGAGAACAGGCTTAGAACAGACCGTTTTTGTTGCTGTGCATTTTAAAACTGATATAAGTAAATGACTTATGTTCTGATTGGCTGCCTTCAGTATGACCTCCTGAAGAGCCTCTTCAGTACAACATATTCAACATATTCTACTGCCAACATGTGTCTGTGGAGATTTATACACCTGTTAGCATTGGGTGTGGCTGAAATGCCTGTCCATATACTTTTGGACACATAGAGTATACAAAGTTTATAAAAAACGGCACCTCACAAGGAGTACAGTAAAATGTAATTTTTTGTGAAGAAAGCACGTAGATAAACCATACATATAATGTATTTTGTTTAGTGTATTTTGCTAGTTTAAGGAAATAAAATGTGAATTCACAAAAACAAATCATCACCTTTATTTAAAGGTTTTGTGGTTGGTGTAGTGTAGTGGGTAACACCTCTGCCTTCTACGCTGTAGACTGGGGTTCAATCCCCTGTTTGGACAAGCACCCTACACTATACCAATAAGAGTCCTTGGGCAAGACTCCTAACACTGCCTTTGCCTACCTGTGTAAAATGATCAAATTGTAAGTCACTCTGGATAAGAGCGTCAGCCAAATGCTGTAAATTTAACAGATATTTTCTTTTATTTTAATGTCAATAGGTAGTTGAACTAGTGAACAATTTCTAAGAAATTAAACTACTGTTATTTTTACCATTTAAAAAAAAACTTTTTACTGTCAATTAACAGGTTTTGTCTGGCACCCCTGCTGCAGGACTTTACCATTTTTTACAGATTGTTTTTACAGTGTCTAAATGTATTGGTTTTTATAACATCACAAATATTTCATTCAAAACGGTCTGTTTTTGTGATTTGGTCTATATATATATATATATATATATATATATATATATATATATATATATATATATATATATATATGTGTGTGTGTGTGTGTGTGTGTGTGTGTGTGTGTGTGTGTGTGTGTGTGAACAGTATAGACATGGAAGAAACTGGCTTTGAAACCAACAGAAAGCCAGAGAAATTCATATTTATATCACACGGGCCCTTTAAAAGAATATGAAAGCCTCAGCTGAGGTGAATTCCCTCTCCTTCGTAACCTATTCGGAATGTGCTCACTGAAGCATGGACAAACTGGAGAACAATGGAGTCTTTCCCAGCTTATCAACCTCTGCACTGTGGATGTCTTACTTTCTTTAGCGGGCTGTTTTAGCATGCAGGTTGTAAGAATCTATCATGAGCTTATGAGCTTTCAATTCACATTTTACCGCTGAATAACTGGGGTTTGCATTCACAAAACATGAGGGTGCTACTGTATCACATCTCTCTATGTACATCACTCCCACACCCCACACAAACAAGCACACACGCATCACTTGCACAGCCTCGAGACAATTCCCGCACGCGTGTGGGTGGGTGTGTGTATGAGTGAGGTGACACACCTCTCACTGGTAGACAAATTGTCTCTGAGCCGAAGCTCCTGGCCTAACAGAGCGAGACAAAGCCTTGGGAAATGGCTTTGTAATCAGCCTCCATACTTAAGCCCACAAAAAGAGAAATGACACACATACACAGTGCGTCCCCCACAGTGAGCTCGTCCTTCACTGTTTCCAGCATGCTTACTCGCTCGCTCTCATCTGACATACATGAACACACATCTACATTCTAATAAGAAAAAAAAAACCTAAACCATAATATAGCATATCTACAGTACTGTGCAAACGTCACACACCATCTTTTGCTTACTTAATGTCAAATCAAAGCATGGTACAACTTATCTATTTAAAATTTTATGTGGCCAGTCGCACCAGCTGTGCGCAGGTGCAATGTAGGCTTGTTGTAATGTAAGTGTTTACTAAGTTAAGGTTTATGCATTACTAAATCAGAACAGGCTGCACCACATAAACTAGTTTTAACATTGAGCTTAGTAGTTACTAAACTACTATGTAGTTTACACCTTCCCCTAAGCAGGCATAAGGCTTGGTGAAACCATCAGAAACCATGTATAAAACACAAAAAAACTAAAACATGACTTTTGGCTAACTAAGCTAAAAAAATCTAAACGCTATACGCTGTGATTTTACTTACAGCTCTAATATTTGCACTGTTTGAAGCTAAACACCCACAGCTCCAGCTCAGTGAGACTCAGCAGCTGCCCAAACGGCTAAACAGAGGCTGCTGTTGTGTCAGTTATCCAGAAACCGTCATTTAAAAAGCTGCATATTTTCCTTTCCCAGGGAAGAAGAAGAATAAAACAGACAGCGGCTGTAGATAATTAGTTTTATTCAGTTTATTTTGTACATGTTGGACATTTTTTTCCCTTGAAAAAGTCAGAGCCATGGTGGCACATTTACTGGTGGGTTCTGAGCGTGTTTTTGTCATGTGAAAGTGAGATACAGTGCCCTCCATAATTATTGGCACCCCTGGTTAAGATGTGTCAAAAGCCTTAAAATAAATTCAGTTTTTATTGTGGAAACATACTGTCACACTGAAAATTGTAGAAAAATGTAACCTTTAACTCAAGTAGAGTTTTAGGGGGAAAATAAAATCCCTGACTAAGAAATAATTTTTCTTCATAAAATCACCTGTTCCACAATTATTGGCACCCCTAACAATTCTTAGGAAATAAATGTAATTAAAGAATTTCTGTCACTTCTACAGTAGTTTACGAAGTTAATCAAAGTATGTAGGAACATTTAATTAGCAATTCACAACTTCCTGTTTCCCTGGGGTATAATTATGACGTGACACAGAGGCCATTTCTCTTCAACATGGGAAAGACAAAGGAACATAGCATTCAAGTAAGGCAGATGTGTGTTGACCTTCACAGGTCAGGCAATGGCTACAAGAAAATAGCCACTCACCTACACCTGTCCGTATCTACTGTCAGAGGAATTATTAAGAAGTTTAAAACAACTGGAACAGTGGTAAACAAGTCTGGACGAGGACGCAAGTTTATTTTGCCACCACGCACAGTGAGGAGGATGATAAGAGAAATAAAAAGTTCTCCAAAGCTCACTGTTACGGAACTGCAACAAATGGTAGCATCTTGGGGTCACGAAGTCTCCAAAACAACCATCAGACGCTATCTACACGCCAACAAGCTGTTTGGGAGGCATGCACGGAAAAAACCTTTTCTCACTCACAATCATAAACGTAAACGTTTGGAGTTTGCTAAGCAGTACTGGGACTTCAACTGGGACCGTGTGCTTTGGTCAGATGAAACAAAGATAGAGCTTTTTGGCAACAAATGCTGTAAGTGGGTCTGGCGTAACACAAGAGCTGAGTATGCAGAAAAGCACCTCATGCCCACTGTGAAATACGGGGGAGGATCAGTGATGCTGTGGGCCTGCTTTTCTTCCAAAGGCCCAGGGAACCTTGTTAGGGTGCATGGCATCATGAATGCTTTGAAATACCAGGACATTTTAAAACAAAATCTGGTGGCTTCTGCCCGAAAGCTGAAGATGGGTCGTCACTGGGTCTTTCAGCAAGATAATGACCCTAAACATATGGCAAGATCTACACAGAAATGGTTGACCACACACAGAATCAAGCTCCTCCCATGGCCATCTCAGTCCCCAGACCTTAACCCCATTGAAAACCTGTGGGGTGAGCTGAAGAGGAGAGTGCAGAGGAGAGGACCCAGGTCGCTGGATGATTTAGAGAGATTGTGCAAAGAGGAATAGTCGAAGATACCTCTTTCTGTGTTCTCCCATCTTGTGAAACATTATAGGAGAAGATTAGGTGCTGTTTTGTTGGCAAAGGGGGGTTGTACAAAGTATTAACATCAGGGGTGCTAATAATTGTGGCACACATTATTTGATGTTAAACAATTATTTCTTAATGTGGGATTTTTTTCCTACTGAATAAATGCACTTGAGATAAAGGTTGGATTTTGCTCTTTTTTCCATTGTGGTCCTATATTATTTAAAAAACCCTCAATTTATTAGAAGCTAAAGAACACATCTTAACCAGGGGTGCCAATAATTATGGAGGGCACTGTACACACTAGTTAGTTGTTGCTAGTTAAAACACGACTTACAGATTTGCGGTGCAACCAAATTTAGTAAAACTATTGTAACTAAGGACTTAGTAAAGACTTTATGCCAAAACTTATATATAGACTTAGCAAATCTGGTGCAACCCTGTCCAGCAGTTCAAAAAATGATCAAAACATTGTGAAGGAGAAGGCTGCGCCACATGTAGTATGTGAGCCAGAGATGCCGAACCAGTAGACTGAGTGGCTGATCCACCTTTCTTGTTTGTGCCAGCCTACTTAAAGCCATGTCGATTCTCAGTAGGAGGCAGAGCCCAGAGAGAGAGAAGGAGACCAGCGGAGACTCAAGAAAGAAAAAAGACAGAAAAGTTCCTCCTGGCCTCTCAAAGAGCTTCACAAACATTTAAAGAAGAATTTGACTCCTAAGAACAGTGTAAGACCACCAAAACTGTCAATATCAGATAAACAGTACTTAAAGCTTTCATCATGAGAGAGAGGAGGAGATCCAGCTCTGCTCTTGCTTCAGGTCTGAAAACATCTGTGGAGCTGTGGATGTGTAGCTGCCAAGAAGCTATGACTGAGAAAAAAAAAGGCACAGAAAATTTGCAAATCAAATAAAGAAGCTGCTGATGTTCTTAGAACAATGGACTGACCACCCCCTAGTCCAGACATCACTGAATGTGCTTGGGATTATTTGACTGGTGAAAAGCAGAAAATACGACCAACTTCTGAAACTGAACTCTGGAGGTGTGGAAAAATATCCCTGCAGATTTCTTTGAAGAACTATATATGTTTTCTGTTTGTTTTCCTGATCCTGAAAAACTTGGACTGGACTAGAAATGAAATATATTAAGGGTGATCGCTTACTTTGGAGTCCTTGTAGAACAAATAACTGAACATGAAATGGGTTCAGATTTCCAGGGGAATCCATACATACAATACATTCTAGGACAACCAATGCAGACACTTTCACACACTTGTTCACACATAGATTCAAATCCTAAATGCAGACTGATGTTACAGCTGTACTGCTCTCACAGGCGATTAACCTTGCTATTTTCCCTATCTCTCAACAATAAAAACACATCTTGCGCACTGCGTCTCGACTTATCACCGTTTTATCCCAACACTTCCCTAGGAAATATGCTCTTCTGCATGAAGACAAGCTCATCTTCGAGAAACAAGCTAGCATGAGATTATCATCACGCTGCTTTGGGTACAAACACCCCGCTCTCAGATTCAGATGTGCTACTGAGCTGTTTGTAAAATCATTTGCTATTCACTGATGAAATCTCTCCGGTTCCAGCGTGAGTGGCAAAGCTATAAAATGCTCGCCATGCAGTCTGCTGCAACGTGTTCATTTTTATGTGGCTGGAGCAGACAGGAACGAAAAAGAAAATGATTTATACAGATGATACCAGGTTCCAACTGATTGTGACTTTAATTCAAATTTGGAGAAAACAGTGAGGTAAACCGCCCCAGTATGAACACTGGTACATGCACATTCTGACTCACAAAAGAACAGTTATGGATATAATACACTGCCATCTTTAATTTGACTAATTGTAATTAATCAATTAATAAAGAGCAGAAAGGTGAATGTCACACAAACTTTACTGAATAATTCAGGGCCTTTGATTGGCTTTTTTAATTAAATGAACTTTGTTTTCTCTGAGTGCTGCCACTATATTATAGCCAAACAAATGACTGCAGCCTCCGTCAAGCTCCGCCCTCCAATAACTGCACAGAAACCACTGCTATCTGCAATGGCCTCAAGCTCAGTTTGTTATCTGCACATCAGTGTTAGAATGTGAAGGTTCAGCTTCGGTTAAAAGATGTAAAAGATGTCATTTTCTTTCATCATCATCAGTTGTATGTGAATTTGGTATTTACAAATGCTCTTTCAATACGATGGCTGAAACAGGCTTTGTGAAAATGTCAACACAAACTTCTAGTGTTACTTCAATGCATCAAAGGTAGGACAAGAACAGAACATTAACATTTTTCATGCCTGCTGTGGTAATGTGCTTTACCTACAATGATTAGGTTTGGGTTTGTACGTTTGCTGTGTTGTTTTTCCTCATCTAAGCACTTCTTATTTGTCTTATTTTAGACAAAAATATTATTTTAGTGAGTTTGGAAATTGTGCCTACCAAGTTGGCTTGCCCAATTTTTTACAGGCCTACCCTAAAGTTTACTAAAGCTTGTCATGGACCTCTGTTATCGTGATGTTAATAGTGTTACAGAGTAAACTGTACTACACACTGCTAGAGTAGAGTCACACAACACATTGGATGGAGCACAGGGTGCAGAATGCAAATTTGGCACCATTTAAGGTGGAATGGAAAACTCAAAACAGAACCTGGCAGATACGAAGCTAATGTCAGCTTTGTTTAGGTTTGTGTAGCAATGGAAAGATGATGAATGGCAGTACTGGAAGTCGGTGGTGGTGTGTGCACCTTAACTAAAAACCAAGGCTTTGAGTTTTTGGGTGCTGTGCAACTATACCCATTGCAACCAAAATCTCCAGCAGCCCCAGGGCACATCAGTAATTTGAAGCACCCCTGCCAACAAGAGCAGAAAAATATTTTTCCCAAGAGTCAAAACTATTTTGTTGAATGTGCAAAACCTGACACTGTGGCCTAAGGATGTCATAAAATGTACACTATAGCACAGAAGGCATTTTTGTGCCATAGTATGTTTTGTGGCTACAGCGATGAGCAAGTTCAACCAGTGCAGCTAAACAGCTGCATTTCTGCAACAATTTCAGCTATTATATAGATATATATTAACATCAGATCAAAACACCTAGCATGTTTAAAAGATCAGATCCTACAAAGAGAAATCCATAGCCACCAACATGACTTATATACACTCACCGGCCACTTTATTAAGTACACCTTGTTAGTAAAAGGTTGGACCCCCTTTTGCCTTCAAAACTGCCTTAATTCTTCGTGGCATACATACTTCATTGACATGATACCATCATGCAGTTGCTGCAGATTTGTTGGCTATGCATCTATGATGTGAATCTCCCATTCCACCACATCTGAAAGGTGCTCTATTGGATTGAGATCTGGTGACTGTGGAGGCCATTGGAGTACAGTGAACTCATTTTCATGTTCAAGAAACCAGTTTGAGATGATATGAGCTTTGTGACATGGTGCATTATCCTACTGGAAGTAGCCATCAGAAGATGGGTACACTGTGGTCATAAAGGGATGGACATGGTCAGCAGCAATACTCAGGTAGGCTGCAGCATTTAAACAATGCTCAATTGGTACTAAGTCCAACTTCTTCAAGGTTCGACGTGTTGTGCGTTCAGAGATGGTATTCTGCATTCCTTGGTTGTAACAAGTGGTTATTTGAGTTACTGTTGCCTTTCTATCATCTGGAACCAGTCTGCCCATTCTCTCCTCACCTCTCACGTCAACAAGACATTTTCATCCACACAACTGCCCACTCACTGGATATTTTCTCTTTTTTGGACCGTTTTCTGTAAACCCTAGAGATGGTTGTGCGTGAAAATCCCAGTAGATCAGCAGTTTCTGAAATACTCAGACCAGCCCGTCCGGCACCAACAACCACGCCACGTTTAAAGTCACTTAAATCACCTTTCTTCCCCATTCTGATGCTCGGTCTGCACTTCAGCAAGTTGTCTTGACCACCTCTACATGCCTAAATGCATTGAGTTGCAGCCATGTGATTGGCTGATTAGCTGTTTGTGTTAACAAGCAATTGAACAGGTGTACCTAATAAAATGGCCGGTGAATGTATATATTGTATATACCTTTCATTTTCTCAGATTCCCGATACTGGTATCGGCTCACACTAGCCCAATACCAATACTGTGTGCTGCATCGATGCCATCTGTTAGATGCTTAGCTCCTCTAAGAGCGCAGTAATAGAGAAGGCCTGGCTCACACACTGGATCATACTGTCTATGTGGAAACTCTCACCAAACCAACCCACCTCCCTCTGTAGACACACAACGCTCTACTCCATTAGCCTCCTCTCAAGGTCATTAGTGCCTCGTTAAAAAGACATTATGCAAATTGATATCTTATCTATATGGGATACATGCTAATTAGGCCTATCATAAATAAGCTGTCAAAGACATTTTTTTCATATTTGGAGATGTAATGTATGTGGATTCAAACATGCTCATTGACTCCTGTACTCCTCCATATATTCTGCACACATGCATACAAAGAAAGACCTTGTGGCAAAAGTCATCTATACATTTTGCTGGCCTCGTGAAAGACACAGTGGAAAGGTGACTTGCTAGCGTTTCTGCTTGAGTAGTAGAATTTCTCGCTGCGCTGCAAGGCAAGTCCGGATATGACCCCCAAAACCCCAGAACTGCACACAATTCTTTTTCTATTTGACATTAGCTATGATAGCCCTCCCCTGAGAAAAACCCACAGCAGAAGAGAGCGCACTTACTCAGGAGTTAGGCTGTGCTTAATTGTATGTAAGCATATATGTGTATGTGAGCATATATGTGTATGTGTGTGTGTGTGTGTGTGTGTGTGTGTGTGTGTGTGTGTGTGTGTGCGTGCGTGCGTGCAAGCACTGTTATTATTTCTATAGTAGTGACTCTGTTATCCTTGTTTATTGCATTACAAAACTGATTTTGGCACACTTTATGTGTGTGACAGTCATTCATATGCTAAAGTGTGCAACTGTGTTATCACTCATGCTGTTATACATTCTAATATCTATCATATATATTGTATTGTCCTTACCTCACTGGACCCCTGACATCATCCAGTTTGCATGTTGTTTCCCAAATGTGTGTTGGGCTCTCTTTACATTTATGTTCTCATAGCACTATTTTAACCTGTTGTGAAACCTCAAGCCCTTCTAGGACTTAAAAAAAACCTATTGATTTTTGTGAAATAAAAAATGTGTAATTTTTTTCTCAATATGACATCAACTGTGGTTGTATTGAAACCCTGCTAGTGTTATAGCCATACTCTGATTTTACTGTTAAGTATTGGTTTTAAAAAAACAACAACAAAGCGTTTACAATTTTCTCCCATTTTTTTCAATTGGTCAGGCCTTCAGGAGGTGTATGAAATTAACCATTAACACACTTAATTAAGAAATGACAGTGAACTCAACCACTGTGATTTTCAATGGTTGTTACCTCTTTTCTGAAGAAAAAACTCTAGGCATTTTGTAAATCCTAGTTATATCCATGACTGCTAATACAAGTTGTAGCCTGAACAAAACTTTTCAGTCACACATTACAAATAGCAAGAAGTGGTAGCTCTATATCAGGCCTATTTACTGAAATGTTTGAATTGCTGTTAGCTTAGTGCTACTATAGTCCCATAGAGGTGCTAGATCTTTTTGACCTAGTTTTGACATTTATGTCACAGCTGTAACAGTCATGGTATCTTGACTCTATTCTTCCTCTCTACTTTCAGTTCAGCTCAATTCAACATAACATGTGAGAGTGAGCCAGTTTAGTACAGCCAAAAGGATGTTTATATTTAATTCATCTGAATTATGTTTTGTCATATGTTCAATTGGTCTGTTCTATGTAAAGAAATAAGAGCTTTAGGATGAAATAAGTGAGAGCTAACATAAAACTGCACTGCACAGCACAGAACAGTGTGTTATGAAATGGTTTATTTGGCACTTTGGGTAACAATGGGCGGGTTTGGGTCAGTTTCAGACAGAATTTTCTTAGGCTGAGCCAGTTTCAAACTTAAACCTTGAACATGTGGGTCTGTTTGGGTTTGGCGCAAAACTCAGTCAAGGCGCAGTCAAGTTCAGACTGAAAATCTGGTGTTGTGAGTCACACCTACATGCACACAAACCCATGCGTACACACGGGGTGTCGAAAATAAACAATTGAGTGAAGAAAACAAAACAGTGCAACTCCCTCCAAACTCATCTCTCCCCCCTCAGTCCTCCAAATCAGACAAGAGGGAAACGCTCTGCCTCCATGCGTGCTCTTTCATTAAGCCTTTCTTTCCGCTTTCGCCTTTTCACGCTGCGTCAGGCACAAAGAAGGCCTAGGGGTGCACCGCATGTTTATGATGGTGTGGGCGCGGCAGGGGCACTGGGATCGAGGGCTTTCCTCCACACTGCGTCCTAATGGAGAACCTACAGCAGCAGCAGCATGGAGACAGAGGGCTCTGGCTGCTTTACAAATGACTTCTAATCCTCACAGCCAGGCCGAGCTGCTGCAATCACACAAAATGGGCAAGAACATTAGTGTGGATGTATGGGGGTCTTTGTGTTCTAACACACATATAGTGTGCCACCTCACTGTACATCCAGATGTGCATGCATTAAATGAGCTTTCTGCAGAGAAAAGAGAAATTTCTGCATCCTCGGATTACCCACAACCCCCCCTGGCAATCGGCTAAGCAACCTGTCAGAATCTTCACAAGCAAGTCGGCGTCTTTTGGGAGAGATGCTAAAGCTAACAGCTTTCTCTCTGTCAGAAGACCTCTCAGCGCAACACATGGGTTTAAGGGCAACCATTAGGATATTAGCCTCAGCCATTGAAATTCCACCAGAGTTCTGCACGTTGCTCTTTGCCTGCAAGTCATAAACCGCATCAGAATTCTTTAGCAGGTGAAGACGGATGAGGAAGAGAGGGAGACGGAGATAACGTCCAAGACGGAGAATGAATGAAGAGGCTCCTCGCTCCACCTTCTCCTCTGTCAACTCCTCTATTTCTCACTGTGTCTGTACTTGCGTCTCTATTTCATTTACAAACAGCAGCTGTGGACCGTATTAGGGATGTAAATTTCTGAACTCACAAATATTTGATTTGGGTATAATTTCATATTCCACATTTAAAGAAAAAACACAAGGAATTGACCTTAGCTTTTTACACAATAGTGCAATACAGACAATAAAGAGCACACCAAGCATTTTAGGATTACTGCTTTCAATGCAGAGTTAAATCTTAAACCTGGCTTGATTCAGAATTATTTTTAACCCTTTAAGGATGACCATTGCACCAGTGGCACAATGAGGACATGATGTATTTAACACAATTTACACAAAGCAGGCACTTATCCTTAGAGACCGTCCCACACAACATATCAAATCTAGTGATGCACAACTCCAGGTTTTCTGGAGTCAAGGACGTGGCAAAAATGAAAGCATCCTAAATGTAGGTTACCTATGTTGCGCACCAGCGTTTCCCATCGGGCCCAGCACAACTTCTGCAAGACTTCAAAACATTTGACTTCTGACATTCCAAAACATGATTTTCTTCAAGAAGGGTGCTGAAAAGCTACATCTGCTCTTTGAGGGCAGTGATGAGGAGGCGCAAGATACATTTCTGAAGCGTAATGTGGTGCAGTGCAGCTAAAGTAATGCATGACCTGTAAATGCATGAGAAAAATATTCACAGAGCTGTACATTACAGACCCCATGTGTCAAACACAAGTCAGGCCCGTGGCATAAACCTATTCAGCATATTATGAACAAACAATGGCCAGTTGGGGTCATGGCGAAATGTTAAGTAAAAATCAGAGGTGGACGAAGTACACAAATCATGTATTTGAGTTAAAGTAGAGACACCCAAGGTAAAATATTACTCCAGTCAAAGTAGAAGTCCTTACTCTAGACCTCCACTTGAGTAAAAGTATAAAAGTATTTGCCTTCAAATGTACTTAAGTATTGAAAGTAAAAGTACTGAAAGATGAATTATGGCCCTAATATCCTGTTATCATTTTTATAACAAGACTCGCTTCATGAACTCATTTGCATGAAAATACTCCAGCGTCTCTCTTGGTAAACCAGTCTTTTAATAGAATGTCATTAGTGACACTGACGTCTATTAAAATGAAGTGAGACACAAAACACTGAAGGCAAACAGTTTATCAGGGAGAACCGAGTGGCTCTGAAATCACTTTTACAAACAAGCAAAGTTTCAGTTTAAGATTACTTTGTAAATTAGTTACAAGTTGAAACAAGTAAAAAACTTTTTTTTACTTTTACAAGTAAAATCCTGCTTTAAACTCAGGATCACAAATAAGTTTCCTTTACAGTATTGATCTGTAGGTCTCTGTTCATAAACATAAACTAACTGAAACTGATTTACTATAAAATGAAAGTGTTGCATGCCAGTCACGACTGCATGTGTGGACATATTTCTATATTGTGGTCTATTTACACAAAGTTAGGTTAGTTCATTAGGTCGACGTATGTGCTCCCAAATTTTTATGCTGCTGCACTGACATTGAACCGTGTGCTGCCCTGGGTCGGTATGACCAACAGGCCAAAACAAGCTCAGAACAAAGTGACCGCTGTGCCCTGATTGGTGTTCTTTTGTTTTGAGATGTTACGTTTTTATACACACAAAAACCAAAAGGAACGACAGATTTCTCAAAATGTAGCAGAGGAAAAAGTGAGATATTTGACTTTGAAATGTAGTGGAGTGAAAGTAAAAAGTCACCCAAAATGGAAACACTTCAGTACAGATACACAAAAAAATGACTTAAGTACAGTAACTAATTACATTTACTTAGTTACTGTCCACCACTAGTAAAAATACGATAAAAACACAGCTGGCCCATGGATTTGTTGAGATTTTTTAATATGGTATCCTTTTAGTTGTTGAGTTTGACACCTCTGCTACAGACAACAGAGACATCAAGTGATCTTTATAAGTTCACTGTCCAAACTATTCATTCAAATAGTAGAAGCATGAAAAATTCTCTGGATTTGCATATAATTTTTTTTTATTGTTAACATTTAACAGGTATTACTGGGTGAGTTTGTGCTCAATTAGATGATATAAAACATCTGTAGATAGTTTATTGTATCACTATAGTTAAAAATGGCCACTTCTGGGCCATTAAAGTGTTAAAAACACCCTGAATACACAGATGTGAGTGGAAGAACATTAGTGCCTCTCAAACATCATGTCAGGACCCACATGTTCGGGTCAGGTTCCAAGACCCAGCAAATATTTTATGAAGTGAAATAGGATATAAACTTACCAAACGTCTTTGAGATTTCATGTAATTTTTACTCAAGATTTTTTTTAAACAATAATCACAATATCTTCACTGCCACTTCTCTAGGAAGTAAACAGTAGAGTGACAAACTGGGGTATTTTGTAGCTTGCAGCAAGCAGGAAAAAATATACTCTACGCTTTGAAGCTGACCGCATGTCCCTTCTGTCATCACTCTGACAACACTCAATAAGTGCACACATGATTGTGCTTGCAGGTATAAAAGGCCATATAAAATGTGCTTCATTTAGCTCTGCTCGCATTAAAAAATGCATGGTCATGTATTTTACCATGTGTAAATAATGTTATTTTGTAAAAACATGAGTGAGCACAATATTACTACAGTTGATAATAATCGATTCCAAATCAGTTATTCCACCACCAGACTGATCCATCACAATGCTCATCATCTCTAGTTGATATAAAGTTAATATGGATTTGGTCAGTCCCAAGGTCAGTGCACAGAGACATAAAGGTTGATGAAATGGCCATGTAGAGCAATCAGGTACCTTTTCTGTGCCCTCTGAGTCTGCTGGACATCCTTCTCAGACCCAGAGCTGCTGTCTCAAAGCAGGACAAATTGCTACTGTCACACCTGCACATGGTGTTTCATATGGTCAGAAAGAGCCATACAAAGGAAATAAACGTGACAGACAGGCAGGAAATATAAACACAGTGAGACGGCACATCAGTCAGCGGGCAGCGCAGCTTCAGAGGGATTCGGAGTCTGAATGCAGGAACGCCTGTCTATTAACTCCTCATTAAAGTTTGCACTGTCACACACTGTCCATCCATTTCACTCTGATCTGCGGCCTCCTGACAGGCTTCATACACACATCCATCACTGTTGACACACAAACACAAACAGGTGGACTGCATGATGTGATGCTGAGAGCCGCTAGAAAAAAAAATGAAGGAAATACGATAACTGCCTCCTCTACACATTGAAAACACATTCATTTCTTAACATGTTAAAAGGGAAGAAAAACACATGTTCAGCCTTTAACATGAAGATGTAACTCCATTCAATTATGTATCATAACATCATTTTTTTAACTTAGTTCACCTTACACACGTCAAATATCAAGTCACCACACAAATACTGGTTAATAGACTTCGGAAATCATACATACATTTCTCTACAAGAAAAACTTCATGTTTTTTAAGTGCTCACGCCCTGTGGTTAAAAATAAATAAATAAATAAAGTTTAATCCTCTGTACATTCTCTTCCCCAAGTGATCCGCAATGTTCTTTAGCAGCCAAATAATCACACAAATAATCCTTCAAACATGCCACAAGCAAGCTAACACCACTGCACATTAAAAAGTTGGCTACTACTGCCAAAGTAGTAACTCAACAAGCAGATTTGACATAGCCTGCTGCTTTGTGCTGGGTATTTTGGTGAGGTCACCCATCTTATGAAGTCAGTTCAGTGTGCAGCAGTGTTAGCTTGCATGTAGCAATATTCATATTTATTCAAATGTAATTATGTATCTACCTTAGTGATTATAAGATGGCATCAGAATCATAAGATAAGATAGATAAGATAAGATAAGATAAGATAAGGCTTTATTGTCATTCACATCACATGTGGTACATGAGGTGGAACCAAACATTGTACTCATGGTCCAGTCAACTCCCAAGTAACATAAACAATAAATAGAAAGTGCAAATAAAGGGGTGGACAAATAACAGCAGCATGGACCGCAGCAGTATGAGTACGAGGTAGGAGGTGTACATCTAAATGCTGGCAATGTATAAAGTGATATGTGTGGATGATATAGTGGAGGCACTGATTCAGTAAATGAAGTGACATGAAGTGCCATTGCAGTGTTTGTCTAATTGGAATTTGAGAGTCTTACAGCTTCAGGGAAGAAGCTGTTCCTCAGTCTGGTTGTTTTGCACTTAATGCTCCGCAGCCTCCTACCTGAGGGGAGCGGGACAAAAAGTGTGTATGCTGGATGGGTGGGGTCCTTCATGATGCCAGTGGCCCTTTTCCTGCATCTGGAGGTGTAAATGTCCATGGTGATGGGAAGGCTGACTCCAACAGTCCTCTGTGCAGCCTTCACCATCCTCTGCAGAGCTTTCCTTTCTGCCACAGAGCAGCTTCCGTGCAACACGGTGATGCTGGAGCACCGAACGCTCTCCACCACACATCTGTAGAATGAGGTGAGGACTGAGCTCCCAACTCCAGCACGCCTCAGCCTTCTGAGGAAGTATAGGCGCTGATGTGCCTTCCTGATCAGGCTGGAAGTGTTATTACTCCAGGTGAGATTGTTACTTAGGTGTAAGCCCAAGTACCTATAGCTGGAGAACACTTCCACTGCAGATCCGCTGACATGTAGGAGGAGGGGAGGGATGGTGTTGCCCCTTCTGAAATCCACAATCATCTCCTTTGTCTTCTTCACATTGATGCAGAGATTGTTCTCACTGCACCAACTCTCCAGGTGTTCCACCTCCTGCCTATAGCCAGACTCATCACTATTTGTGATGCATCCAACCACTGCCGTATCATCCGCAAACGTTACAGTATGACAGCCTGGATGGACGGCTGAGCAGTCATATGTGAGCAGTGTAAACAGGAGGGGGCCCAGCACACAGCCCTGAGGCGAGCCGGTGCTGAGGATGATGGTGGAGGAGGAGATGTTGTGGATCCTCACAGACTGCGGCCTGTTAGTCAGGAAGTCCAGGACCCAATCGCAGAGAGAGATGCTCAGTCCAAGTGTGTGGAGTTTGTAAACCTGTGTCTGGGGAACCATGCTATTAAAGGCAGACGTGAAATCCACAAAGAGCATACGGACGTAAGAGTCCTTACTCTCCAGGTGGGTGAGGGCAGTGTGGACCACAGAGGAGATGGCATCCTCTGTGGATCGGTTTCTCCGGTATGCGTACTGATGTGGATCCCCAGTGACGTCAATGTTGGCTTTGATGTGGGTCATAACCAGTCTTTCAAAGCATTTTGTGAGGGCTAATGGCTGATAGTCATTCAGTTACTGTTACTGACAAGCATTTATTTGAAAAAAAAAAAAGCAGCGATGGACAGCTGATTAGACTGACTGATAATCAAGTTCATATTGGATTGCACAGAGCAAAATGCTTAGGTGATGCTTGGCTGCTATGCTAAAATGTCTGCTTTTTATTAATTTTACTGCATTTCTAAGCCCCTACCAATAATTATTGTATAATAATTGTATATGTATCTCTAATGCTGATCCATTTGGATTTAGTCTAGATGTGGATTTAGGCTATTGACACATGTTGCTTCTCCACTGGATGGACTAGCAGGACAGATTTAAACAAGGTTAATTTTTTTTAACAATAAGGTAAATACCCCTTAAGGCCACGGGCATAAGTGAGTGATATATAAGAGACATTATAAAGTAAAACTCTGTCTACAGTCTTGTTTGTAAACGTCACCACTACTGTAATGTTTCCCTGCTCTATTTGCTGCATCAAATACGGACGTATGAATGGTCTATTTCCATATCTGTGGATCCCTAGTAATTACATAATGACTGATCTGCACTGAATTACATTTACTTTACTTACTTTGCATTGTTTGTTTAAAAACAAACAAACAAACAAACTTTTCATACAGTTATAATCCACAAATGTAGTATCGATTAAAAGTTTAGGACCTGTACTTTAAAAAGAAGTTCGTATCAATGAGCAAGCAATAATAGCAACATCTCAAGGTTTACCATGTCATTTGTGACAGGGTAAGAAGCTACAATAAAGGGATCTAAGAACTTCTGTGCATGCATTAACAGAAAGATCTGCTCTCAAACTCTGACTTGTAGTAGAGCACTGTGCAGCGTTTCATTAAGGAAAGAGGGGGGAACATCTTACTTTTGCTGTCTGCTCCTTATAGCTGCCCTTTACGACGGAGGTAATTTAGCTCCACATGGCCCAGTGCCAGGGCCCTTAAGAAGAATGAGCGCTGTTTCCAGCACATACTCCCGGAAGCAAAGATGTGATGGGCTGGGTAAAGTTTGCCAAGCCATGGAGGACTGTGTAGCATGTGTTTAGACGAGTGTTCATTCAATTACTGTAAGCTTAAGCAAAGAGTGGAAGCAATGAACTCATTAAATCATCCAAGAGCGGCATCAACGCTAAATGTAAATACACAAACATTGAGATGCACAGATATGCAAACACACAGCACTATGTGTGGGGAGGTGTGCACATACCTCTTTAGCACTTTTCTCTATGCTTTGTGTGTGAGCTTACCAGCTGAATCTCAAAGTGTAGAATTGAGGTAATAGAAAGCATAGCATGCAATTAATTTCCATAAATTATCATGCCTGAGCAATGCAACACATAAAATCAAATTTATTATCATAATAAGGCACAAAAAAGCTGCTCTTTGCATCAGTTGAAAATCATAACCCTGTAATTAACACAGAGAAAAGCAATTTATCCCTGCTTCACTGAGGCCATGCTACTCCAGCTCTTTCCTCTTGGCACCTTACGGATTGTTTTAATTATCTCAACACATCATGGTTGCCAACGTCTCCTCTCGCTGCACCACACACTGATGTAGTGTGTGGTAAAGAGCACTATTCTATGAGTAAAGCTAACATTTTATCTCAAAACATAAAGCCCTGGGCCAAGGTCTAATATGATTTCATCTCTGGCTTATGTGTATATGGCTGCTTTGGTGGTCTGTTGTCGTAGAGCTAGATACTGGTAGTTGTAGCCATTCTTCTCAGGGACATGAAATAGCAGTAAAGGTTATTCACTATGAGACAGCTTTAAGCAACTCTAGTCCATGATACAGCAATCTACAGTAGTCTTAAGGGGAAATTTCTGCATAATTACATCAATTATGATGTAAACAAAGTAATTTTTCCATATGTTGCACACACTCACCGGCCACATTATTAAGTACACCTTGTTAGTAAAAGGTTGGACCCCCTTTTGCCTTCAGAACTGCCTTAATTCTTCGTGGCATACTTTCAACAAGGTGTTGGAAACTTTCCTCAGAGATTTTGGTTGGTTATTTGAGTTCCTGTTGCCTTTCTATCATCTCAAACCAGTCTGCCCATTCTCCTCTGACCTCTCACATCAACAACTGACCACTCACTGGATATTTTCTCTTTTTTGGACCATTCTCTGTAAACCGTAGAGATGGTTGAGTGTGAAAATCCCAGTAGATCAGCATTTTCTGAAATACTCAAACCAGCCCGTCTGGCACCAACAACCACGCCACGTTCAGAGTCACTTAAATTCCCTTTCTTCCCCGTTCTGATGCTCGGCCTGCACTTCAGCAAGTTGTCTTGACCACCTCTACATGCCGAAATGCATTGAGTTGCGGCCATGTGATTGGCTGTTTAGCTATTTGTGCTAACAAGCAACTGAACAGGTGTACCTTATAAGGTGGCTGGTGAGTGTACATGCTTATACAACAAGATGCTATGAAACTGCAGAACAAAGTCAGAACACATGCCACTGTCCAAAGGATACATCAGCATGGCTTCACAAAGCTTTTACACCAGACTTTTAGAACACAAGCATACATTATATGACCAAATGTATATAGACACCCCTTCTAATTAGTAAATTCAGCTATTTTAAGCACCATTTTCTGGCACAGCTGTTCAACTGTCAACACACAGCTTGTGTAATCTCCATAGAAAACCACTGAAAATACAATGGAACACTCTGAAACAGCCACACACGAGTTTAAAGCACATGTTTCAGACTAGGTCACAGCACTGCAGACTTCAGCATTTTACCTTATAAAACCTCTATCGAATCATCAGCTAATTAGTGTGAACTGAATTCTTAGCATTAGACGAGGGAAAACGTCCATCTCTGCAGAGCTGTGGCCTGGAAGGAACCCAATTTGATGTGCCTGGCATAAGATTTCCACATCCAATGCCAATCAGTTGGAGTTTGTGAACCAGAACTAATCATCCAACATCAGTACCTGAGCTCACTAATGCTCTTCTGGCAGAATGCAATGAAATTCTCACTGCAATGTTCTGACATCGAGTGTAAAGAACCAGGGGACAAACTGCCTGTTAATACCCTGGAATTCAGAAGCAGCGCTGGTTGAGCAGGTATCTACAAACCTTTGGACAGACAATGTAAATAAAAGTGAGTGAAGGCCAAGACTTACATTATTTATAATGACAGAAGTGGAATTGGGCTTCTCCAGCAAGAGCCTAATAAGAAATGATTTCTCACATTTTGTCACACTTCAAGTTGTAGATGAAGTCTAGGTTATTTTGCTACATTTTAGTAAAGAGATCTCAAGTCAGCAAATTTAGACCACAAGTGAAGTAATGTGACTCAAGGCTCCCACTTCTGGTGAGGCACATGGAGTGTATCAAGCCTGAAAACTGCTGCTGTACTGCTGACACTGTGGAAATGCATGGGATAATGAGACAGGAAGGCAAGGCTATACCACACCAATTGGTAGATAAGTAAACAAGTAAAAAATACATCTTCCATGAACCAGTATTTAGCCCTGTACTTTTTAATGGAATATTTGCATCCATTGCATTCACTTCATTAAAAACCTCAACCTTAGATTTCTCCTCGCTCGCTGCTTTATGAGGTCCACCTTTATTACAGGTCCACTACACAGGAGTGTAATTACAGACTTAACCCTAATATCTAAACCCTATTGAATCGAGGGTCTTACCAGTGATTTGGCCTCTTAGATTCATTTAAATCTACTTTTAGAGGAGTTGAGGCACATGCTTGCTCATGTTAGCCAGAGCGAAACGTATCGATGTGCAGAAGCTGAGCTTTCTGTGGTTTCTCTCACCAATTCTGGAAAAGCTGGGAATGGATGTGAAATGCATAAAACAAAAGCAATGGTCAGTAAATTCTAAGTTCAATGTGATCCTGCACTACATTGAAAACAGCACAAAAACAGAGGATTTGATTTGGATTGTTTTACCTTCTTTGGTTTTGGTAAATATACGCTCATTCTAAATTTATTGCCTGCAACACATTTCAAAGAAGTGTGGAGCCTTTTTACCACTGGGTCACATCACCTTTCCTTTTAACAATTCTTAATAATTATTTGGGCACTGAAGACATAAACCGATCCTGTTTAAAAAGCAGAATTTCTTTGCCATTCTTTTGTTATACAAGTGTTCAACTTTGCAGCCTTACAAGGCCTTTGTTGTCATATTTTGAGTGCAATAAGACATAAGTTTTCAAAGAGAGGCACTTCTGGACACCAGGCAGGTCAGTCTGGCATCCACACTTTGATTATGCAGCTATTATTTCCATAATCAAGTGTAATGTTTGACTCGTCACACCACAGTGCAGAGATGTCAACGCCATGTCTGGAAGTCATTGACAAATTGCTCAAAATGTGTAAATGGGAGAAAAGTATCTGTCGAATTTTATAGCAATACAGGATAAAAAAAACTCTTTTATCTAAAAGGAACCCCTAATGTTAGAGCTAAACTAGATTAAGCCCTAGTTTACCCTTTCAGATTCCCTTTTTTAACAGATTTATCTGAAACAAGAATATACTGTGACGGCTGCTAAGCACCAACACTTATATGAGTATGAATAGTATTTAAGAGCTATTAGTGCCCTCTTGTAGAGAATCTTGAGTTTGCAAAGCACGAGTGATTGAGTGAGTTACAAGCCAGATCCATGAGGTGCTTGGCACCTATAAATGGCCCCATACTCTGTATTGCACTTGCAACCCAATCTGTAGATTTATTTTAAATCTATATAGCACTAGCAGCCTGACTGTCAAGCAGAGAAGTGAAGTATATAACTACAATCGTGGGGAAGGAACGAGCTGAGGACTGCAGAGAGCCTGTCTCTCTTTTAGATGCTCCAGGCCCATCTCTTTATTCCACTGCTGTCAAATTGCTGCATCCCAGAGTGATGACTATGAGCCTTACATGATTTTTCCTCTCCTCTTTCTCCTCACTCAAAGTAGGAGGAAAGGTAAGGCCCTTTACTGCTGGAACATTCTTCGGTTTCTGAACTACTGAGGCTGGCTGTGATGCTGCCAGTGAGCTGTGTAAGAAGTGAGCAGCAATTCATTAGAGGAGACAGTCAAAGTGGCTCATTACTGAAGATGGCAATGTGTCCTCAATAAATAAATGTACGTGACCATGTTGGAGAACCCCCCTCAACCACCTGCCTCCAATTAATTTTTCAGAAGTATGTAATAAATGTACTGTATTTTTACAGAATTAGATGTAACAGCTTGCACAAGTTATAAGCATGATAAGAGAGATAAGAGGCTTCCTCATTTTTTCTGTAATTTACGCAGAAAAAAAACAGTGTGTTTCTTGAAAGGCCAAATAATAAAAAATTAAATTAACTAGAGAGAACTTTCAAAATGACAAGCAATTTAACATTAAATTCATATGAAAACATTAAAATATGGCAAAAAGCATATAAATGAGTCCATCAGGCTCTATATCTTACTGTACGAGAGTGGAGAAGATCATTGAAAATCATCAGGTGAACTGCTGCATAAATCACTACCAATTCATATAAGCAAATGAATCAAGTAATTGATTAATTAATTATTTAAACTTTTTTTTTTTTTAGAACTAATAAGATCTTTTAGCATGGACAATGCAAAAACAAATTAGATTCTCGTTAAAGTTAACTTAACTTCTCAAATATAGTTCTTGAAGACAGTTCCACACATGAGGTCTGTAATCATTTGAATTCAAGAGATGTGGAGTCCCGCAAATGCAACGTGAGGGAGCCCCCACCAGCAGCTAATGAACAAGCAGCTGAAGGAGGAAGCATAATACATGGAGGACTAAGTGACTTATCATAAAGGTCAAGACGGGAAGGAGCGAGAGGAGAGCGATTTTAATATCAAACGAGATTTCAACATGTTCTGAATTTCATTACTTTGATAACTCCCACCATTAGCAGAGTACCGCTCGTGCACCCTGAGAAGCTGACAATGTCCAGAGACAGTCGAACATCAGTGAAGTATTTAAAGGGGAAGACCTCCATTCTGCCTCACTAGCACTCACACGTCTGTTTAAATATCATCCGCTTCGGTGACGGGCGAATTACAGAGTGAAGAGGGCACAAAGAACTGCACAGTCAAAAACAGAGCACTCATACTGACGCAGAAGAAACAGCTCAGAAGCACATATCCTCTAAAGAGAACACATTTGCTGAACTTAACATACAGTACTAGAAAAGCAAAAACAAAATGTGGCCTGTGCAAAAGCAGATTTTATATTTTATGTTTATTTTTTTTTACATTTGTTAAACTAAATGTGTACTAAAATTAACAGAAAATGCCACGTAACTTATTTTTACTTTGACCATGGGTGCCCAAACTTTAATAAGTTAACTCCCCAATTTGTCAACAAACAATTTAATATACTACTTCAATATATTACATAAATAAATAATTAATCTCATATTACATAATGAGTTACATTTATATTTAGTATACGACTTCATGTTAATGTGAACCATTATTACCACCACAATTTTTTTAACCCATTTTTCTGGTTTTACCTTTCAAACCAACCGCAGTTCCGTCCTGAAGGCCAGTTGGTTGCGCGCTGTTGGTATGACTGTGCTACTGTAGCCCTCTTGTTCAAATACAACGTTTAAATGACAAGATCCATCAATAGCTCTCTTAGGAAAAGCTATTTCCTGCTACCATGCTGAATTTGTTTATCCCTGAAGTACGTCTAAAGTATCACAAGCAAAACACAGCACTGGTGCTCACAATATCATCTGTATCAGTAACTTTAGATTAAGGAACAGTTTCTACCTCCAGGCCATCAGGAGTCTGAATCCCTCAAATCCAATCAGAAAAGATCATTTAGTGATATAAAACTCAAAATGACAGTTTGGTATGATTTTATCTTTGAAAACTTGAAAAAAACACCTTTAAAAGTACTCAACTCACTGACGAAATGGAAGCTTTTGGAAGTTGGGTTCCTATCTGGTTGTCCAGGGATAGGCTCCGATCAGGGCACGGCGGTCATTTTGTTCTGAGCTTGTTTTGACCTCTTGGTCACACCAACCCAACACATTTTGTTCTGAGCTTGTTTTGACCTCTTGGTCACACCAACCCAACACGGTTCAATGTCAGTGCAGCAGCATAAAAGCGTAAAAATTTGGGAGCACATACGTCGACCTAATGAACTAACCTAACATTGTGTAAATAGACCACAATATAGAAATATGTCCACACATGCAGTCGTGACTGTCGTGTTTCTTTTTTCCTGAATTCATACAAACACCTTCATTTTATAGTAAATTATTTTGGGTTAGTTTATGTTTATGAACAGAGGCCTACAGATCAATACAGTAAAGGAAAACTTATTTGTGATCCTGAGTTTAAAGCCAGTTTTTATTCAACTTGTAACTAATTTAGAAAGTAATCTTAAACTGAAACTTTGCTTGTGTGTAAAAAGTGATTTCAGAGCCACTTGGTTCTCCCTGATGAAACCTGTTTACCTTCAGTGTTTTGTGCTTATGATCATTTTAATAGACGTCAGCGTCACTAATTAATGACGTTCTATTAAAAGACTGGTTTACCAAGAGAGACGCTGGAGGACTTTCACCTGAAATGAGTTCATGAAGCCAGTCTTGTTACAAAAATGATAACAGGACATCAGAGTCATAATTAATCTTTTAGTACTTTTACTTTCAATACTTAAGTACATTTGAAGGCAAATACTTTAGTACTCTTTACTCAAGTGGAGGTCTAGAGTAAGGACTTCTACTTTTACTGGAGTGATATTTAACTTGGGTATCTCTACTTTAACTCAAATACATGATTTGTGTACTTCATCCACCTCTGGAAGGCAGAGCAGTATGAGCAAGGCAATCAAGTGACAGGAGAGGAGATTCTTCACTCTAGCTTTCTTGACATCAAGAGTGACGAATGAAACTAAGCTATTTGTTGCGTGGAGACAAAAGGAGGCAGGAAAGCAAAACGTTTGTTGCTTCACTTCCTAAGAATCTGCACAGAGCATTACAGCTAATGTTGTGATAACTCTGACCATGAGATGTCTTGACAGCCTTAGATGTGAATGAGACAGAATTAATCAAATCATGAGCAACTGCAGCACTTTTTGTGCAGTTAATCTATTTCAAAAGACCAAAAACGTGCCTGAGGCAGTGGAAATGCCTCTAAGCTACACTGCAATGCTGTTTTTCTTCTCCTGAGACACTTTTTAAAGTTACATAAAGTATTGGGTCTTCATAAACGCAATAAAAACGTCCTGGAGAGGGAAAAACACTTATCTCTCAGCAAGCACTTTAAAGGTCCAATATCTAAAAAAAGTGTGTCCACATGATTTATTAACTGCACTGTCTCATTCAACAGTCAAAATCCATAATCCAGCCTTTCCCGTTTACTTTGCTGCTGTCAGCAGCTTAAAAAAAACTTCTACAACACCATTTCCAATGAAGTTGGGACGTTGCGTAAAACATAAATAAAAACAGAATACGATGATTTGCATTTGATTCTTTTCAACATATATTCAATTGAATACACTACAGAGACAAGATATTTAATGTTCAAACGGATAGACTTTATTGATTTTTGCAAATATTCACTCATTTTGAATTTGATGCCTGCAACACGTTCCAAAAAAGTTGGGACAGGGGCATGTTTACCACTGTGTTACATCACCTTTCCTGTTAACAACACTCAATAAGCGTTTTGGAACTGAGGACACTAATTGTTGAAGCTTTGTAGGTAGAATTCTTTCCCATTCTTGCTTGATGTACAACTTCAGTTGCTCAGCCGTCCGGGGTCTCCGTTGTCGTATTTTGCGCTTCATAATGCGCCACACATTTTCAATGGGAGACCGGTCTGGACTGCAGGCAGGCCAGTCTAGTACTCGCATTCTTTTACTACGAAGCCACGCTGTTGTAACGCGTGCAGAATGTGGCTTGGCATTGTCTTGCTGAAATAAGCAGGACGTCCCTGAAAAAGACGCTGCTTATGCTGCTCCAAAACCTGTATGCATTAATGGTGCCTTCACAGATGTGCAAGTTACCCATGCCATGGGCACTAACCCACACGACACTTTTCCACTTTGCGTCAGTCCATCTCAGATGAGCTCGGGCCCAGAGAAGCTGGCGGCGTTTCTGGGTGTTGTTGATTTATGGCTTTCGCTTTGCATGGCAGAGTTTTAACTTGCACTTGTAGATGGAGCGACGAACTGTGTTCACTGACAGTGGTTTTCTGAAGTGTTCCTGAGCCCATGTGGTAATATCCATTACAGAATGATGTCGGGTTTTCCCTGAGGGATCGAAGGTCACAGGCATTCAATGTTGGTTTTCTGCTTTGCCGCTTACTTGCAGAGATTTCTCCAGATTCTCGGAATCTTTTGATGATATTATGGACTGTAGATGATGAAATCCCTAAATTCCTTGCAATTGCACGTTGTTGGACTATTTGCTCACGCAGTTCACAAAGTGGTGAACCTCGCCCCGTCCTTGCTTGTGAACAACTGAGCCTTTCAGGGATGCTCCCTTTATACCCAATCATGACACTCACCTGTTTCCAATTAACCTGTTCACCTGTGGAATGTTCCAAACAGGTGTTTTTTGAGCATTCCTCAACTTTCCCAGTCTTTTGTTGCCCCTGTCCCAACTTCTTTGGAACGTGTTGCAGGCATTAAATTCAAAATGAGTAAATATTTGCAAAAAACAATAAAGTTTATCCGTTTGAACATTAAATTTCTTGTCTTTGTAGTGTATTCAATTGAATATAGATTGAAAAGGATTTGCAAATCATCGTATTCTGTTTTTATTTATGTTTTACACAACGTCCCAACTTCACTGGAATTGGGGTTGTAGGTAGAAACATCTCTTAGATCTTCAAATCCAAGTAGGAAAATGATTTTAGTGTCAATACAGATCTTTGCCAAATGTTATATGAGGTATGATTATATCAGGTAAGGTTGTCAACAATATGCTACTATTGACTTTGAATACAGGGCTGTTTCTGATTTTGCATAAAAAGCAATACAGCTGTGACTGATGGCCTTTCTTGTCAAAATGTGAACTTCTTCAGTCTGGAAAATATGGCATTTTAAGAAGAGAGATCATTGTCTTCAGGATCCATCATAAGCTTTGCTACAAAATACAAACGCAGATCTAGGGCTGCCACACCTCCTGCATAATGGCATACATTAGAATATGAATGACCACAATGAATCCTTTTATATCAGGCTTGGGGTTAGTCTGTATGGTATAATACCTTCAGAACATGATTCTTACCACTCTGTGATCGCGGACCTGGTATCCCTGGAATTCTTTCATCACTCTCTCACTCATATCCCCCTCTTCCATCTTTCTTTCAGTGCTTTTAACTTCCCCATGGCCAGAAAAGGGAACATGTTCTGAATTATGAATCATGGAGACTATTTCAGACCTCATTTCTCCCAAGCGAGATCAGTTCAAAGATGTCCTTAAAGTGGGGTGGACTAGGATTCATACAATGATCCACAGCAGAGTGGAAAGTTCCAGCACGATCTGGGCTACTTGACCCAAAATGCATAATGGACATCGAGACCGACCTTTCTGCATCTCAAAAAGTCAAGGATGATGTGAGATACTTGTTAGGAAACACGGTAATGAGTAAGGGTGCAACAATGCATGGAAACACTGTGACATTACAATGAAAAAAATAACAATGTGTATTGTGGAGAATGGACATTCTATTCTATCTAATGCAACTGCACTGTGTGAACACTAAAGCTTGCCACATTCCTCCCACCTTCCATCTCTGTTATTATTAGATTTTGCCACAAGTGAATAGTCATTGTTTTTCTTCAATCATATTATGTCCAAAATATGACCATATTGAATTGTGAACCCAACACTGTGAATTGAATTGAATCGTGGGCCCCTAAAAATGGTAGTAATGAAACTTTCAATATCATACTAACAAAAATGTTCAGAGTAGCTGGAAAAAAACTCCTTAAATTCTGTCAGTATTACATTTACTTAAATCATTAAGGGCTTTATTTTCGTAAAGTAGAACACAATGTCTGCTACCTGATCCTGAACGAGTGTGACAAAAAAATAATTGGGTTTTGGTTGGGTTAGGGACGATTTTTCACATGCTAGGGTACGGTTGCCACCTTAAATTCCTGGCCTGATTTTTGCTAAATACGGCTGACAGGCATTTATGCTCATGATGCAGTCTAAGGTAGACAGATGTAAGCTCAGCTACAGAACCAAAGCTTTTCAGTTATCATGTTGAAGTACAGCATAGTGTCTAAACATGTCACCAGCACTGCACCTTTTCCAAACAGCGATCCTGATGTTAAGGGTAGCCTAATCAAAACCATTATTTGTATACAAATGGCTAGACTGGATAAAAAGAGGCAGTTTAAACTTCATAAGAAATATTCATATACAACTGATTGGATTCCTGGAATTTTGTGTCCAGGAATGGAATTAACTCTTTAAGGCCCCTTAGTCCTAGGGGAGGGTAATGTTAACGCTACAGCATACAAAGACATTTCAGACAATTATATGCCTCTAACTTTGTAGCAGCAGTTTGGGGAAGGCTCTTTCCTGTTCCAGCATGACTATGCCACATGGTTTGACATGGTTTTCGTATGGAGGAGCTCTGTTGCCTGCACAGAGTAATGACCTCAACCCCACTGAACACCTCAGGGATGAACTGGAACACTGATTGCAAGCCAGGCCTTCTCATTCAACATCAGTGCCTGACCTCACAAGTGCACTTTTGACTGAATGGGCACATTCCCACAGAAACACTCCAAAATCTTGGGTAAAGCCTTCCCAGCAGAGTAGAGGCTGTTATAGCTGTAAAAGAGGGGCAATACACATGGTTTTGGAATATGATGTCCAACAAGCTCATATAAGTATGATGGTCAGGCCTTCTTGGGTATACAGTGAATGCTATAATGGTTGGGAAAAGAATCACATATTTTACTCTGTAAAACATTCTGCACTGTCTCAAACCTTGGAGAAATATAAAATCTTTGATTTGATCTAGAGGGTAAAACTAATGTTGATCCAATGTACCACTGTACATAGCAAATGGCTCTAGCAGTTCTATCAAACTGTGGTTGAGAATACTGATTGAATAAAAGGTGCAGTAGCCAAGCCATACACAGCACACATAAAGAATGAACACTGGTGGAGAAAGTGAGTGATCACCAGTGTAGGATGATGTGTGACATGCAAATTTTTATTTTAGAAACTTGTCTACCTGACAGCAGTATATTTACAGGATAATTGGCATGCTAAACCAGAATTAGGGTTAGGTCTAATAAAACAGCACATTGGGTAAAGTGGAACAGCAACGAGTTAGGTCTTTGAGTCAGAGGCAATTGCATTTTATTACACACATCATAAAGATAAATGAAAAAGCAGCATCATGCCGTCTAAAGCAAATAAAAAGGCTGCTCTCTAGAGTAATGAAGCTCCATTCAATGCCTTTAGGTTGAGCTGGAGTCGCCTTTGTGATTCAAAACTAGTCACCCAGCATCAGTTCCTGACCTCACTAATGCTCTAGTGCATGACTGCTATCAAATTCTCACAATAATGTTCAAACATTTAGTGTAAAGTCTTCTCAGAAAGGTAGAGACTGTTTCCTGCAGAAAAGGAGTAGCATAGCTCTATTAATGCCTTTGATTTCAGAAGAAACATTGGACAAATAAGTGTCTACAAACTTTTGGCCACAGGGTCAGATGTATGTATGAGGAGCAGTGCACCAACAATGTGCCTGAAATTCACATTCGATTTACTAAGGCTGCACAGATGACTGCAAACTGCACACAGGACCACCCAAAACATGTAGCAAAATAGTGGCGCTGTCAACAAGCTCAAGAAAGAAAATGAAAGTTCAGTGATACTATTTCCTGCCAAATATTCTACAGGGTGTCAAAGTCTACTCCAACTCAAAAAAACAAATCTGTCAAACAATAACATGGACTGTGCATCTTCTCATACACATACATCTTATCCTGACATACATTATTCTCTAAATAAACCATTTTCAGCATGTGTTTGTGGCTTGCGCCTCCATCTAGCCACTGCGTCCTCACTGCGTCCTCTGCTATTGCTCCTAACAACCCAAAATGTATGCCTGGTTTTAAAAGTGGAGGCCATCATCAGTTCCTCAAAACTGGTGGACATTTGAAATCAGCCTCACTTCCAATGCTGCCACCCATTTTACAAATGCTCATCTCATGTTTTGTGCTATTCTCCCCAAAATGCATATGCATGAGTGAGAGAAGCATCGTGTGTCTTTCCAATACACATAACCCATAAACTGCATTAAGGATCGAGCACCATTTTTGTACATGATGCACAGGCAGAATGCAGCTGAAATTGGAACAATAAGCCCATATATTTTGAAGACCTCACAGTCTGGAAACCCGATTTTTTTAATCAAGGGAATTCAACTTAGTATATAACAACAGTTCAAAACATTCTGGTCACTGCTCAGTCCATACAGTCCAATATGAAATCTAATCAACAAAAACAGCCCATTTTAAATTTACTGTTTCTATGATGCTGCAGAAAACAGCTCATTTCCTTACATCTGCCTAATTCATCCTACCCCACCCATTCAAGCTGACGTTATTAAGAGGGATCTAAACTAGATATCTTTTTGAATGCAGCACAACACAGGGCCAGTCACTTACATACAACAGTCCATAAAGGCACAGCAACAAAATAGCTTGTTTAACTCCAAGGGATAAAGAGCAGTTGGAAAACAGTCATGTAAAAATAAATTATGACTGCTTTTGGTGCAACTCCAAAATATATGACTGTATACCGCTGAGACGTCAGGTTTGATAAGGTTAGACATTGAATGAAAGTCCACAGTTTATAGAACCTGCTTGTTTATGATGGTATTTATTCCAATCTACTGCACTTTCATGCTACATAATTTAAGACACAATGTGCAAGCTCCCGGGCTTCTAAGCAAATCTGTAAACATATTCCGCCACCACAACCACTTGTGGCTATGAATGAGCGTGCACCCAGCAAGCGCTCCTGTAATTCAGATCATGCCTCTATATTTGTGATTTCCCCGAGGCTAACTCTGACGCACAGCTCACCTTATCCAAAGCAAGTTTGACAGCGCAGAACAAAAGGGCTGAGGGAGAAAAAAACACTCTGAAGACCTTTTCAGCAAACATGTCAGAGCTTAAAAAAAAAGTGTGCGTACACTTAGACATCTGCATTACTGGCCTAGAGGAACACTGGAGGAACATCAGATGGTTACAGAGCTTCAAATGGTATACTATTCTATATATGAAGGTTCTGCTGGTGTGTTTGTAAGATGCATGAATGTAAGAGTCATAATAAAAATTCAGAACACTCTTTCTGACTACTTATAGTATAAATGTACAAGACTTGTCTTTTCTATAACAACATAAGGTACAAAAGTACAAGCCATGGGGATTTTCACTATTTATCCAGTACTTTTTATGACAGCAAGAGCCCACATTCCTTTCAGCAATTCACATTCAAATCTAGCACCACTTTAAACCGAAAGCACTTGCTCTGCACACACTAGAACATTTAGTTTCTTTAACATGTATATGAGAGAACAATATGCACATCTAAAAATAAATGCCACAGGGAGCCAACAGTGGAAAAAAACAAGCTTTCAGTGAGATTACACTATGTCAAACAAACATATCAAATGTCAACAACGATATAATGGCAGCTTCGTCCTGTATCTTTGAAGGCACTTTCCTCCCATGTTCTCTGAATATCAAACAAAGTCTCCCAAGGAGTTTGCCCATTCAATCCTTTTTACACACCAGACTGCGTATCTCTCATCCGCGCGGACTGAGAATGAATCCTCTATGCCAGCACGCAATGACTAACTCATAGAGCGATCCACATCAAAAAATCAGTGCCGCCTGCTCATGTGGAACTTATTCATTTTGCAGTCACTCCAATCTCAAATACTGCTCTTTTATCTAGGCTGTTAATTACATATCTTTTAAAACTAGCCTTCTGGAGAGCCATCAGAGGAGAGAGCAGAATCAGAATCAGAATCAGACAGAATAATGCAAGTCTTCCTCCTTCTGCACTTCTTCTCCTTGCTATTTAAAATCTGTCAAATAACCATCCTTACAAAAAACATACTTTTATTCTTGTATTATCGTGTATTTCTTCTTTTATTATTTTATTTTTGTCCTAAGATCCACTTATGGTATGTGGGTTTATGTTCCAAAAACAGCCAATTTATTATCCCTCAGTATTAAACAGGCTCTACAGGCATTAAAAATGATATATGTAAAACACCTCTTTTTTGATTGGCTATCTTTTGTTGTGCCTTATTTAAACAGCAGTCAGGATTGAAACACTCCTTATGACTTCAGAGAAAATGGGCGGGGCTAAAAAGCTGTACAACATATGGGCGGATATATGCAAAATATTCAAATATGCTGGTTGTCAGGATATCACAAAAATAACTTCACAGTAAGATTAATAAGATTGTTTGCATCTTAGTTTCCATATATGGGGTTTTCCTCATGAACATGACAAATACTGGGACCGAACTTGAACAAATGACTAAACGTAATGTTGAATAAATAAACCTGATCGATTTAAGTGATATAATTCTGTTTTGACAAGCATGATTTTTCATTTTTACTCATGTCACATAGCTTTTTTTGTTTTGGTTTACATCCCGTTTACAAGGAGAACATTAAATATATTTAACAGATAAAAGTCTTACAAACTAATTTTCTATTAAAAAAAATTATAAAATGATAAATATTGGTACTAAGAAACGTATGTGGACACACTGTGGTACTGTGAATCGGGGGAAAACAAGGATAAAATAGAACTCCACAAACCGCTGTTTCATATAGCACCACAACTGACCTGCTAAACAATATGAATATTTTTATCTGCATGATGATATGCAAACATGCTTTGAAGCAGCTTTGTGAAAATGACCTATATGGACTGCATGGATTGGGAAGCGAACAGTATGGAAACGTATCTAATAAAAGTTAGTTTTCCATGATATGAGCTCTTTAAAAACGTGAAAAAAAAAAAAAATCACAGTTCTGTTAATAATAATGCAAAAATGCTAACTGTATGAACCATACAGACCCTCAGGAACTCAGCAAAGTTCAGTGCTACTTTTAAATAAGTGAACTTTTCGAATGCACCAAAGAGCAAAAAGTCTTTGAGTGAATGTAAGTGTAAGGCAGCAGAGAGGACAGTGGACACGTTTCTGCTCAGCACTGCTGCAGTTCTCCACTGCCGCATCCAATCGATTGTGTCTCCTGTCGACCTCATTTTCCCCTGAAGTCTCATGGGCTCGAACCCTGTCTCTCACTCTGTCCCAGTGCACACACACACATATATAACCACGCACATACATACGTACATCTCAATATACTTAAATATGCAGCCATGCACACATGGATTTGCATCTTTTTCCATAAAAGATACATTAACTTTTCATATACATTTTTTAAGGAGCACAAACATAATTTACACTTACACCCTTAAGGTGTAACCAAGCAACCAATTACGTATACAGAGTAGTGTTAATATTACTATGCCATACATACAAAGCCGGCTTCCAAGACTCAGATTAGTCCTAAATTTGAACTAAAAAATACTAGCAGTAACACTGAATCACACTGCCATTGTAATTTAGTCTGAGATGAGATTTAATCCATGTATGAGGAACTGATGGATTATAAACGCAATAATACATTTGAGTGAATTGTTCAATTTAATGAAATATAGTGTTGTGATGCTGGCATCACGATCACATACTGTGTTAAAATAAAAGTCCCCCTTACATAAATAAATGTGTTAAAATTCACACTTTGCCAAACTGATAGTATAATATTAAGACTATAATATTTGAAAAGAACGTAACTTGAATTTGAGAAGAATATAAAGGCCTTGATGCATTGCATTCTGCATTAAGTAAGGTTTTTGTTAAAACTGAAAGAAGTAGAAAGGCAGCATTGAAAGAGAAAATAAAGGAGAAAATATGGTGAGAGTACACTGCTGAGTCACCCTGTTAGCCTGAAACATTCAGGCATTTAAAAGTCAGAGATGTCGGGTCAGATTTTATAGGAGTTTTAGACTGTGTCACACGTCTGTACATATTAACCTCTCACACACAGAGACAAAGTCCCGCTGTTTAGGCCTCCAATGCAAAATCAACATCATACTGATGATGTGACGACAATAGTAGATAATCCACCTACAGCCTTGGAAGACCCATCCCTCACCAGGTTTTGATAGAGCCCTCTTTGAATACCCTTTCAACCTGCTTGTAATCATCAGATTCATTTGCTTAGAGAAGGAGTCTGAACAAGAAGCTGCTGAATGAGATGCTGACTTCAGCCACATAAAAAATGGAATGTTGAGAGACATTTTACAAGACATTGTTCTAGTTTTGAGATTCCTGCCAGAGATGTGAGAAAAGCAGCTACAGCTGATCTAAAGCTTCAACAGGACAAAGTAAGTCTGGATTTTTACATTATATTTTGTAGCCTATACTAATTCATTAGCACAGAATGAGACATATTTACGGGCAAGATGGTAAAACTTTACTCAAATAAAATGGACATGAATGGACATGTTGTGGCTCCCAAGGTGGTAAAATTTTATTGAAACTTGACAAAATGGCTCTTCTTAACATTTGGTTGGCTGACCCCTGGCTTAGAAATTCTAAAAGTGTTTGTCTGGCAATTTTCAGTGGGTAAATTACTGCTGTTATATTTCTCACAAAAAAGCATAAGTGCACTTATATAGAAAAGCAAAACTGCTGGGTACACATCATTCTGGCATTTACCTTTAAAAACGCAAAGATGCACATCATGAATCTTAAAATTCTCTTACTTTCATTACTTGTGTGCCGAAGGAGTCCCGAAAGAGCTTACATGCACAAAACTGCCTTACATTCTCCACTGAGGATGTTCTAACTAACAGCGATGAAGGACTCTGACGAATATGCAGAAATGAGCAATTGAGTGGAAAATTTTGATGAGCAGAATTCAATGAGTGAATTCATAAACATATTGAAGAAGATTATCTGAATGGCCTTCTTCTCTGGCCTTTTCCTCTCTTACTTTCCTCCCTCTGTCCCTCCCCTTCATCTTTCCTCTCTCTGTGTCAATCTGTTGCTCTCCTCTCTTGCTCCCTGTAGCCTCAGGTGTAAGCTATGGCACTTCAAAGGCCCTTTCATTGGCAAAGGGAGATCAAAAGAGCTGACGCTGCCACAGGCAGACGACAGATTTACAGTAGGAAAGAGCTAGAGAGGAAGAGAGAAAGAGGGAAAAATACGAGAGAGAAATGCACAAGTCCATGGTGAAGAGCCTTGACTAAGGACGTAGATCCAGCATAATGATCATGGGAGCACACCAACATGCTCAACATTTACTGCAAATCCCAGCAGACCACTTAAAGACCTCGATCCCATAAAGCATACAGATTACACTGAGCTCTCACACAAAGTACAGGGATAGTGGGGTGAATTAGGGCTGAGGTGAAAGAAATTATCAGAAACAGGCTGCTATTTGTATTAACCTGAAAACAGAGTGACCCCAGGAGGGTTTTAAGGTGGACCCACTTGAAAATGAAAGGGGTCTATTCTAAGTGTATCTGTACATAATCCAATTATATAAGTGAAAGCTGTTGTTAAGTGATCAAAAAGTTTATGGCACCTTTGGGAGTAACCTTGACTGAATAAACAAGTTTCTATCTGAGGTATACAAGACAGATGAGTCTCGGGGGTTAAGAGGAAAACAGGGCAGAGTGTAAGCAAGTGGATAATGCACATTTTTGCATTTGAAATGAAACAATTAGAGTTCCATCACATTTTAGGTACAGTACCCTAGAACACTAATGCAACACTAAAGAACAAACAAGTCTTAGCAAATCAACTATATTTGGTGTAGGGTAGTCTTACAAGCCAGATGTCATGTAAAAAGGAGCTGTGACTGATTCTGAGTCTCAATCTCAAAAAAATAAAAAATAAATTTCAAAATGAAATATGGTATGGGCCCTTTAATTTAGCCAAGAACTACTGACTTTGGAGGAATTCTCTTTTGGCTGCAACCAGAACAAACCCAGTCCAACAAATTAGTATCTATCAGCAAAAACATGAGGATTTCTATTAATTTTATTCTGAACTTCAGAAACTTTTTAAAAACCCAGCGAACATATCTCTCTCTGAAAGACTCAATCATGCCACAGAGGGGGCAACTACTTTCAAAACTGCTTTACACTGCTTCCCCCAACAGACCCACTGCTGAAGTATGTGCATGCAGATGTGCTGAGAGTCAATCACAATCCGACTGGCAAAGTGACAGGCAATATCACAGTTATCAGATAGTCATAAGAATGCTGCTCATAAAATGTCACTATCAGGCACATAATTACAGTAATGGAAGCGCACACCACAGTTAGGACCTCGGTTACTTTAAACTGTGTTTCTTTAACCAGTCGCACTTCAGCACCAACATTTCCCTGTAAAATGCTAGAAATATCGTATTAAAGTGCAATTATCATATCTGGAACGACTGGCCATGATCTACTGGTTTTACAGTCAGGGATTTATGGTATCATACAAAAAAAAAGATTAACTTCTCTCTTATGTGTGAAAGGTTTCAAACTCAGTGCTTTCAAAGTCAGTGCTTTACAGTGAAAGGACAGACCTAAGCAAATAATTTCTAAAGCAGCTTTGAAAATTTTTTAATTTATATGCTGATAAAATGACATACTAGAACAACTATCAGGTCATTATCTGACTGAAAACACTTTAAAACTAACAGACCTTACCCACTGCCAGGGAATGATTAGGATTAAATTAAAAGTCCACCTATGTGATTAGGGAAGGATTTCACCGTGGCAGTAAAAGTAATTGTGCACCAACAGTGTTAAATAACAAAGATTTCCTCACCTCACACAGTAAATGCAATTATCTTTCTGACACTTCCGAATCTATTTGAGTGACTGCAGCTCTAGGAAAATGGTCTAACTTGCACCCAGGCAATGAAACGGTCTAAATCTTTGATGCAGAGAAATGGGCTAACATTTTCTTGGAAAAAACTGTAAGACTGTCAGCAGAAGGACAGTGAAAAATGGAGAGGTGAGAATCGACAGATGGGGAGATGGGCTGAGAAGCAGAGACCGTGCTATCACGCTCGTCTCAAGCTTTGATTTGTTTGTGGTGTCATTGTAATCCACCTCGTCAAACTCCAAAGTGAACTTAACCGAGCAGACAATCCACTCGCTCAACCAAGAGCTTTTGAAGGTGAAATGTATTCCAGGGCTTGTAAATATGCTAAAAAATATCTGTTTTTGCCTGTTACTGTCTGCTGTTGCACTTTGAGAGCATTTCCTCTTCCGCATTATTACATTTGCATTCTGTCTCTGATGTATGATCTCATATCTGGTATGGTAACTTCAGTGAACTAACATCTGTTAATCTATTCATACATGCTCACACAATGCAAAGTGCAGCTGGCATTCCAAACGCCACTTTCATTCAAAAGGGTAAAACAATACAACAGCGAAGAAAATCAAGTTCAGAATCGCTCAAAGGTTGTCTCGTGCTAATAACACCATCGCCTTACCTTATGCTCTGGACCTGAAGGTAGTCTGGGTCAGTGGCATTGAGCACGGCTACAAAGCTGCCTACTGGGATGTTCTCCAAATTGGTGACCATCAGAGGATCAGGGAAAAAGACAGGTCCCTCGTTGACATCCTGAACTGTGATGTACACAGTGGCTGTGGAGCTGGGACCGTAATTGACATCAGGTACTAGAGGGTCCTCATTCTCCACCTTTATCAGCAGAGTGTGGAACATGGTGCTTTCATAGTCCAAAGGCTGGGAAGAAGACAGGGAACAAAAGCAGAAGGAAAAACATCTTCATCAATGCATCAAATACATCAGATTTACCAGCATTAGACACATTGCTTTTGATTAACAAGGTCAAGTTCTTCCAGTATTTGGTAGCCACCTTCTGATAATGTTATTAATTCCTTGGCTTGAACAAAGCAATAACAGCAGCGGCTGCACTGTAGTATGTATTTACAACAAAAATAGACAACGTTACATTGCTGAGAGGTCCACGTCAAATGTGATGAAGGTAGCACGTTGAGGTCCTCATTTTTAAGGAGACCACGGCTCAAAAAGATTCAGAAACCACAAATCTGAGATCTTGTTTTGAATAGAGAGGTGGGGGTATGTACCTTAACCACAGACAGCATGCCCTCGTTGTTGTCAGGATTTGTATGGATCTCAAAGCTCTGGTTGGGATCTCCATTGATGATGGAGTATATAGCTCTCCAGGCTCCTGTGGCAGGGTCATCCCGGTCATCCACTGTCAGGTTGACCACCACGCCTGTAGAACCTTCATCCACTGATGCCTGGAACTGCAAGAGACAAAGACAGAGCACACCACATGAATTAGTCAGGAACCAAGTTAACATGTACTGGATGATATAATGAAAAACAGGTCATTAGAAATCAACTTAATAAAACAGTTTTCTTATATATATATAACCAAAACTGCCACCATCAGATAAACAGTACTTAAAGCTTTCATCTGTGAAAGAGGAGATCAAGCTCCACTCTTCCTTCAGATCTGAAAAATCCACAGGTGTTTCTGTCCATCCTTCCACTGTGAGAAGACAACTCAACTCTATGTTGAGTCTGATAGGATGTGTAGCTGCCAAGAAATGTTACTGAGTAAAGGAAACCATGTGTGTTCTCAGAATAATGGACTGACCACTCCAGATATCAACAACAGGAAATGTGCTTGGGATTTCCTATTCCAAACACATAATTTAGATTATCATGAGAAGCAGAACCAATGCAACCAAAAGACTGACAGTGTGGAAAAAACATCTTCAGATTTCTTTACAAAGTCAAAGAGTGTATACTGAGTGGAAATAATGAAAAAAAAAATGAAATTGTTGACAACTCTGTGGAATTTTCTTCTCTGACTGAAAAAATGAATAAATTGACTTGTACTTAATGGCCTTTTGGGAGGTCTCCAAATTTTGCACAGTACTCATTATTCTTCAAATAAATTCAACTTCAACTGGTTTCTGAACCAGGGATGCACAACTCTGGTCCTGGAGGGCTGGTGTCCAGCAAAGTCTGGAGGTTTCCTTACTCAAACACACTCACTAAGCCTGGCAATTCACTTTATGTAATCAGGTGGGTTTGCATTTGGATATCACTGAACTGTGCTGGCCACCAGCCCTCCAGGACCAGAGTTGCGCATCCCTGCACTAAACACCCAGGCAAAATTAAACTAAAACATGACAATAGCAGACTAACAATAAACAGTACCACATAGGACAACATTTAAAATAATTGAATAAATAGAACCCACACACTAATATATGCACAGCGAACAACATTTTTCATCATGGCCTGAAATAAATGACACTTTGAACCTGAATATGCTTTTTTTTCTATAATTGAGGGCAGAACAAAAGGCCAAAACCATTATGTGTTTTGTATGGCAAGAATTATCCAAAGCACTTATGCAGCTTTCTAAGCTTAGTCTTATTTCTGTATTAACTTTTGAAAATTTTGAAATTTTAGACCAATCACAAAGGATAAATGTGGTTCTGGAAGCAAGACCAACTGAGAACGTATTCAACACTGTGGCTCAGTGTCTGAAATATGGGAGAAACTCAGAATGTGAGCTCTAAAGCTTTAAATATCCAGCCCAGCCTCTCTCAGACATAAAGCATTAAGCGATATTTGTTCTGTCAGACACATCTCCCAAACACTATTGAGTGTTACATGAGCACAGCATTAGATAGAGACAGTGTCTGCTCTCCCTGTGTCCTTCACACAAGCACACAAACACACACACACAAAACAGAGAGCATTTCTTCACTACTCAAAAAGAGACAAAAAAAAAAAACAGCTTAGATCACAGCAGAATTGGCCATGGAGGAGCATATAACACACCAACCTATGACAGCTCCTCCTATAAGAGCTACTGCAGCTAAAACAATGTGAGGCAACCTGTTATTGCTCCCCATAAATCTGCACCGCCATCAATAATGAAAGAAATGTTGAGCAAATCTACCTGAGGCTCTGTCTCCTCTGAGAGAGATCTGAAGCTTCAGAGTGTGTAAAACAACCCTTGCTTTGTTTTTCTCATTTTTTTCCATTAAAAGACACACTAATCTCAGTAGTCCTTCCTCAACCCCCCTCAAATTCACAGGGCTGCTTGAGGAGATGAAGTGTTTTTGGCAGGCCAGATGAGTTCTGTTCTTCATCAGCCCCACCATCATTTCTGGTCAACAGTGTGTGAAGTGAACACCCCCCTTGAGTGCCAAGGTGCGTGTCCTCACTGTGGTCAGTGTAATGTGGAATGACCCGATGTAGGGGACATACACACACTACCTGTTAAAAGTTTGGAGACGTTAGTTTTCAGTATTTAATGTACTACATTTGCTGTGTAGATCCTGCAATTTTCAGTATTTATAGCAAAATAACGCCCCCCAAAAATCACACTTTAGAAAAGAGAAAAAAAAAAGAGAGATTTCAGCTCCTTGCAGTGTTGACACCACTCAGGTATGTAAACGACCTTTGGGTCACAAGATTTTCAGAATGTGCTTTTGATAATAGCTTGAAATGAAAACTGTCAAATTGTTATTTAGGCAAAACCTTCTCTTACCAGGGAAGATAATTAAAAATAAAGCTGAGTCTTTTAAAATGCGTCCAAAAGGCAATAAGTTGAAGTCCATGCAAGGCACCTGCATGGACATGAAATTGAAGCCTGAACCCAACATGTACCCACAATGGTGTCGCTAAATTTGAAATCAACCCTGAACTGAACCCACACGCACACACTAACAACTAACTAAGCTCTCTTTGCAATAAAATATGCAGTTGGTCATTGTTCTACAAGTACGGCGATACCCATGATATGCTCAGAAAAGCCTACTGTATTGTATTGTGACATTATTTATCACAATTATGACATATATTGTCATATTGTCCAGCCCTATAATATACAATTGCAAGCCATAATGTCTCCATGAGTCATAATGTTTCCACAGTGAAGACATACCTGACACACTTGAAGTTTTAAATAGCTCCCTTTTACTGGGGTTTCTTTTCATTGTGAACTAATGAGACTTGATTTGATGTCTATATACTACACCTTACTAGAGAGAAACTGTGTGCAAGAGCACAAATGTGATATATTCCTTCAAATAAAGACAAATCTACTACGTAAAATACCAGTCTTAAGAAACCAAATCTGTACATTTTTTGTTGTGCTCAGGTAGCAGATGTCTAGATTATCCCATCAACAATGCAGTGGCTTTCAATAACTTGGTGCATTAATTCAGAAGTCAATACAAGTGTGTGATCATATTTATGTACACAGCGATAATTTTCCAATAAAGTCATGTGATTCAATCAGATTTTAAAATCAGACTAACATGTTTTATAACATCTTTACTTGAAAAATTTCAAAACAAGTCAAGATGTCCCTCAACTTTCGCAGCTTATACAGGGTCCAGAGAGGGAGCTGTTGTTGGACTGCTTTAGGGGGTGGGGGTTTGCAGAGTAAAGCTGAGCAGCTGCAGAACCGAGGGAAAGCGGACACTTCTGCTGTTCCGTCAGCCTCAGCGCTTTCTGTATAGAATCTAACCCCCAGGCAAGGAGGGACCAAAATCAGCGCTGTTCAAACAAGCACATGGACAACATATATACACTCTCTCCCCCCCTCTCTCTCTCTCTCCACTTGATTTTCTCCAGGAGCAACAATTTATTTTCTCATTGCCAATTTCCTGACCTTTATTGTAGCACGTTTTCAATCAGATCCATATCTGCTATGCAGTGTTCTGTGTAGTAAAGAGCATTGTGAGCAGCCAGAGGGGCATTACCACAGCCATAGCTACCAATTCTGTCCCTCAGCTGTCAAAAGCAGTTTTATATTACAGCATATCATGTATTACTAGCAGCGAATCAATCTGAAAGCTAACACACAGTGACAGAAAGCAGTTGTATCTGTTATGATGTCCACTGGCTATCATTATTAACCAGCACTAAAGAGCACCACCACCAGAGGCCACAACAAAAACATAAGGCTTCTCTAGAAACATGCACTTTACTCCACAAGACCATTTATGAATCCCCAAAGCACCTTCCAAAGTCTTTGGCATGTGTTCTTCAGCACATACAGTGCATCAAAGTATGACTGTGAAAAATTAACAAATTAAAGACTAACCTGGTTCACTGTGAAGAAAACAATATCACACATATCTGTGACAGCATTTGTGGCAGCTCTACTTTGATGGTAAACCCAAACCTCATGCGTTTTACCCCCTTGTTGTGATATCAGCGCTTATCAGCACTCAAACTGTTTAAAACCCTTTCAGGGCAAAAGACTTTCAATTTGTGCTTTAATAAATAATTTGGAAAAGAAAACGAGTCATTATTTTGGCAAAACCTGTTCTTTATACCAAAGAAGACTGAGTGTTGCAAAAAAAAAACTGAAAACAAAACATTTGAAGCTATTGTTTAACACAAAATTTCAAAATGTCTGCAGAATTAAATGTTTTTCACATAAACAAAGAGTAATTTGATGCGCAATTAGCTGTTCTAGAGAAACTACTGAGTCAGAATTGCTCACAGTAGTGGTGATAGGAACCAGTCTGAAGCGTTTAATGCCTCTAACAGCTCCCTCACAGAAAGACACTGCACAAAATGGCTATGAATATGATGGCTGATGCCAGAGACACTGTTTTCTGATCGTTTTGGCATCGGTTTTCACCTAGAATGCACTTTTAACCTGTATTAATGCCAGAGGGGTACATGCAGACCATTGTGAGGCAAAATTTCCCCCAAAGAGAACTTCTTTTTCAGACTCAGCACTATTTTAACATCGTCAACAATGCATATAAAAGCTCAGAAGACACATGTAGGTTTGCTGCTGCTTTTAGATACTAACTAAAATGGTTATATTTGTGGTTAAAATGGTTATATTGGTTCAACGCTACCATAAAGAAATATAAAAGGTCTGCAATGAATCATTTGACTACCATCCATCCATCCATCCATCCATTTTCTAAGCCGCTTCTCCGTCAGGGTCGCGGGGAATCATTTGACTACAAACCACCAAAAACAATTTTATTAACATCTCAATGACAAACTTCTGCAGAAACTTGAATACAGTGTCAGTGAAAAGCAAACACTGGAAAATTTCATTATTACCAGAACATTTCAGGGTATAAAACTTTTGATGTGCCACGCATCCCTCCAGCACAGACTCTCTTACGAACTACATTTCCCAAAACTCCCTGGGAGATCATGTGACTGTGGTTCCACCATCATCCACCAATCAGCACTCATCCTCCCTTTAACAGTGATCTGTCTCACCTGCTCTCTGTATCATGTGATCATACTTAGTTAGGATGTAAGCCCAGGCTTTAGACTAGATTAGTGTGAGGTGTGGCTTCTGTTTTTCGAGCTACTGAATAGTCATTCTTGTTCATAGTCATTGCCATACTGGGTAGTGGACTGTGCTTTTTGTGTTTGGTCTTCCCCTCTGTGTACCCAGTTTGCTGGTTCCTGTTATGTGTTTCCTTTTTTGTACTTGGATCTTCCCAGATTTCACCTCTGCCTGTTGTGTGACCATGATTTGAGATTACATTCAACAAGTAAAGCCTCATTCTCTGATTTTATTCACAAGCATCTGGTCAGTTCTATCTTATTACAAGATGTGTAGAGGAGAAGACAAGGAAATTGGCCAATACGTGCTCTGCCCACAGCTCATTCTGAATGTGTGTATTTTGACAAAGCCTAAATCGCGTGGTTCCTTTATTTTATTAGGTTGAATGAGATTTTTGTCTGATCACTAAAGCTTGTCTAACCTTGTGAAATATGCAAAGAAAGTGCAAAGTGTGGCTGGAGCATGGAGAGACCAACTGAGTGTCTACATATTTTCATCTGCCAGTTATATCTTTTGCTGCATATGGGTCTCTTCACTTCGGAGTTTCACAAATCTGCTCTCTACATTTTCCTTAAAAGCAAGGCGAAGGAGAGAAAGTGAGAAAGGGAGAGAGAGAGAGTGCGTGGGAAGAGATTCTGCTGCAGGCCATACGTTGATTACCTCAATCCCACATTACTTCTGCTCTGATTAGAGATCAGCTACTACTGCGAGCCCTGCAGGTTCTCACACACTCAGCACTTCCGCCCTGCTGCTTGGAGCCTTACACACACTCGCACACCGCACAGGCACCAGGAATCATTCCAGCAACAAGCGGCAGACACGCCTCACTGTGAAACGAAACGTAGAGTCAAAACTACCCACCTGGCCAAGCCAAAGCTTTAAATGTAAGGCAAAATAAACATCTGCTTAGAAAGAACTGGAACCGTGTGCCTGTGAATTTGGAAGGGCATGTGAGGCCCACACTGGAGCTGCACCCTAGACACAAGCACACAACCACACATTTCTCCAGATCGCTGCCCAGTCGCGTTTCATTTAATCATCCGGGGCACTGAAGCGGTCAGATGGATGCATTCAATCTTTGTGGGCAGTTGATACTGAGCTCCTGCCATGCCACTGATAAGACCCCAATTCCTCTGAGTGCACAAAGTAACCAGTGGTGTGAGATACTGGTTGAAATAGCCAGGCTCACTGCAGTCCTGTACTGAGAGAGTAGCATGCTCAATGACCTCCTATCACTGAAAGTGACCAGCCTATCACTGGACCACACAGAGCTGTGTGCAGCCAAATACAGTAAAAGGTGTTAAAGGAGTGTCACTGCTGTAGAAAGGAAACATGCTGAAATGGTAACTTTACAGTTGATAATATATATATTTTCAACTATTAGAGAGGAACAGCACTGATCATGTAAAATAAAAAGGCAAATGGTTAAGATATAAACAAAGTCATTTAGAGCGGTTTGAGGTGAAATTTATCAAGGCAGAATTGTTTACAGTAGTGCTGATGGGAACCAGACGTCTGAAAAGTTTAATGTCTCAAAAAGCTACCTCCTATAAAAGTTCTAACATGAATTGGTTATGAATATCGCTGTTGTCGGAGTAAAACCTTGAATCTCCAAAATACAAATTTTAGTAGGGAAAAACATACTTTTAAATCAAGTCAGTAGGACCAGACCTTTTCCCAAGTCATTTCTATGTGTTTTTGTCCATTCAGCAGGAAATTTACAAACAATGTAAAGGGCAACAGGCATTTTCTAATTAAGTCAAAAACTGAAGACGACCAAAAAGAGACATTGTTTCATGATAGCGATGAAGTTTTAGCCTAAACCATAATAAAAAATCATTCATGGTGGAGAGGCACATGCAGGGTGCTGTAAGGCAAATTAGTTAAAAAAAATTCCAAAGTATTATTTTAGCATTATCAACCTTACATATAAAACTCAGAGGACATGTGTAGGCTCACTGGCTGTTTTGTATAGTAAATAAAACGGCCATTTCACAGAATTTCTGGTCAGGAGAACAGCCACTCAATAATGGCAGGTTTACCAGGCACTAGGGGGTGCTCCCAAGCAAGTCCAAAAGAATAAGTTTCTTTTTCCAAAATCTATGATCATTTTTATGTAGATAAATGAACTTGTTTTCATATTAAATATTTCAACACTGCTGCCATTTTTTTTCTTCTGAATTCAAATTCTAGGACTTTGCATGTGATGCTGAACCTGTAATGGACTGGTAACCTGTCCAGGGTGTATCCTGCCTTGCGCCCAATGACCGCTGGAATAGGCTCCAGTACCCCCCACGACCCGAAAGGAGAAGCGGCTTTGAAGGTGTGTGTGTGTGTGTGTGTGTGTGTGTGTGTGTGTGCGCGTGTGTGTGCTTGTGATGTGCTTGTTCTTTTTGATTCTGTAATGAATACATTCTTACTTCTAATTTTAGTTTTTAGATGTTTACCTCCATTCAACTCTGATTTAACCAGCAATTGCTTGCAGGTGCCCTCTTTTTTTGGTATAATGGGTGCAATATGAAGTGACCTCTCTCCACTTAAACTGGCTTTGGCTATATAGGGTGATTCAAAAAGATTAATCCAATTTCAAAACGCCATGTTTTTCCAACTGTGAGGCACCAAGGAACCAATCACATAATTGAAAGAGGGGGTCATAGAGTTTCTGACTGTCAGTGGGAGATGGCTCACTTCATTTTGTGAGGAGATGGTGACCCCTGAGCAGAAAGCGTTTCGCGTCCTACACTTCTATAAGAGTGAATCCGTCATAACTGTGCAATGTGATTTTCGTTGGCAGTGAACCTCCAACAGCTCAGAGCGTTCGACATTGGTTCCACAACACTGGATGATCTCTGAAATCACATTGAAAGCCATAAGTACAGTGACATCGGACATGCTCAATCGAGTATGGGATGGATTTGACTATGGCGTTGATGTTGTCCGTATAGCTGGAGGAGGTTCATACTGAGCACTTGTAAAATTACATAATAAACTTCATGCTCACTTAAACCATTTACAATATGTTTTGTTCTGTAATGACTTACAAGTGAAATAAATCGGATGACTCTTTTTGAATCACCCTATGTATGTGTAGCATGTTTCAACCTCTTTTTCCTATCACCACCACCAATTTGAGAATGTGAGTTTACTTACATTGCACCATTTCACATAAAAAAAATCAATAAAACCGTCACGATTGGCCCCTCCCAGTCCTGTCCATGTGCTTCTTTGTTTTGGTTTTCAGTCCTGCCCCCTTGTTTCATGACTCCACCCCTGATTGTCTCCACCTGTGTTTCCACCTGTCCCTCGTTTACCCTCATGTATTTAAGCCCTGTGTTTTCCCCTGTGTGGTGGCAGGTCTTTGTTTGGATGTATGTGTTGTATTGTATTCTTGTGTTGTTTGATTCTTGTACTTCAGTCTGTGTTTATTCTGTCATGTCTGTCCCACGATCTCTCGTTTTGGTTATATGAACCTGGACTGTCATGACCACGACCCTGGATTTTCCCTCAATAAAAGTTGCTTAGCTCAGCACGTGCGTCCGCCTCCTCACTCCGCGTTACAAAAACAATACAATACAAAAAAATTCTCTAATTGTCTCACTTCCCCAACCTCTCAACTTTTTTTCTGATGCCTCCATAATCACACTAAATAATCATTATGCTCATATAAAAAAAATCTTCACATTTTCTCCATTTTAACTTTTCTTGCCACGTCTAACAGATGTTCTGGATTATGTCTGTTATTTTCGTGACATATTTGTCTCTGTGTTTGAGTCTTGTCACTCTGTCATAAAGATCTTGTTTGCCTGTTTTTACTGTTAAAAAAAATGAAATGAGAAAACCTCTTTCTCTAAAATCATAACTTTACAGCAGAAGGAACAAATAACATTCTTAACATCTGTCAATGGAGCTTTTAAAAAAAAATTCAAACATTCTATTGGTTCACTGGGCATAAAACATTCACACATTTCAAGGGCAGCTAGTTCTTTCAATTAGTGTACAAAATAGTGAGTTATGAGATTTTCTTATGACAGCAACAATGTGGTGAGAGGAAGAAAACATTCAATTACCTAAAAGACACTCCACGGTGTGAGAAATGAATAGCTTCATGAATGATTTTCATTGACGCTAATAAACATATGGGATATTACTGACAAGCAGCATAATGTGTTTATTTTTCTTTTCATTGTACAATACATCTGCCTCCTGCCACTCGCTATGAGAGCTCTGCACACTGTAACCTTTTTAAAGCAAAGCCTTCTGACTGATTTAAAAACAGGCAAGAATAAAGGCTGTGGAGTGTTTTCCCTGGATAAATAGATTCCAGACAATAAAAAGCCCTCTGTGAGACCTATTGGAGTAGAGGCTCACAGTGCTCCACAGCGTGTGTGTTTGTGTAATGTGAAGGGCCTCAGTTCAAGGTGTGTGTGTGTGTGTGTGTGTGTGTGTGTGTGTGTGTGTGTGTGTGTGTGTGTGTGTGTGTAAAAATCACAATAAAGGTGATGTGTTGTACAGTAGGAGTCACCCTCCCCACTCTCTCTCCCTCTCTCTCCTCTCAGATAGATCAGTGAGTCTGAGGAAGGCTGAGGGTCCTTCATCAGCAGTGTGAAGCTGCTCCAGAGGCTGCACTGTCACATCAGGGCTTTCCTCATACTGCATACAGAGAAGGCCCTCTCTCTGCTCCAGCCTCTGCTCAAAAGAGTCAGAAAAGTAACCTGAGCCTTGGCAGAGCGGGCAGAGTAATAAGAAGCTCCTGATGTAGGGCATCAATGTTAGAGACAGGATGGTAGAAACTCACCCAGACCCTAAACCTGCTCAAGCAAAGAATCAAACAGCCTCACATCATTACACTGCATAATACAGAGGCCTTGTAAAAGTTTTGCTACACTCTTAAAAAGGGATTCTGTCACTTTTTCAAAGTTTCTTCAAAGTTAAATGGTTAAAGGGGAATAAATTGGATTTTGCAAATTTTGTACATAACTACATGAATTGGATAATTAATGGTGTGTAAACAAAGTCATTCAGACTTGTTTGATGTGAAAAGCCCAATTCTAGAGAAACTTACTGAGTCACAGTGGTGGTGATGGGGATCAGACATCTGAAGAGATTAATGCCACTATAAGGTACTACAGAGAAAGTTACTATACGAAACAGTTATGAACATGCTGTCCTGTAATCTATTAATATTTATCCATTCAAGCTACAGAGACATATGTGGGACATTCTAAGGCAAAATTTACTGCCACTATCAACATTACATATAAAACTCAGAAGACGTGACGGTGCTTTCATGAAAAAAGGCTATAATTGTGTTGTACATATCATGACCCCTGGCTCCTGTAGCCACCAAGAAATCTGAGTCTGCAAGTTTTGCTGCAATGAACCATTCTGAATGACTTCATTTGCCACTGAATTATGGAGAATGCTTTAGACATTGGTGGAATTCTTATTTCAAAGTGGTTTGATAAGAAATACTCCATTCTAGACAACCATAGCTGTTGTTCATCCTGGTGATAGAAACTAGATGTCCAAAGAGTTGATGAAATGGTAAGGTATACTTTATTTTATGATAGTTTTGAGATAAGCTTTTGGCCAAAAACATATTCTTAATGCATTTATTGCAGAAAGGTTGTAGGGCGCTGTCAGGCAATATAGTCCCCAAAGAAAACCACTGTAAAGAAAATCAGCCAGAGACAGCAAGTCACATCAAACCACATGGAAAGATTTTGTTTACATCTCAATCATTGAGTTTTGCAGAAATGTAATATTATTATACTTTTAATAGACTGAAAAGCAGTATAATGCATTATTGTCAAAATATTTCAGGGTATTCCCAAACTTTTGATATGTAGCGGAGAGGAAAAAGAAGTAGAAAAATAGCACAGCTGACTTATCCATGCGTTGTCCACAATTCACTCTGAATGTGTGTCTTTTAACAAAGACTGAATTGTATGGTACAAATTTTATTTAGCTGAATGAGATTTTTTGTCTGTATTCAGTAGAACATTTCAACCTTGCAAAATCTGCAAAGAAAAAATGCCTTTGTGACTGGAGCGTGGTTATATCAACTGAGTGGCTTCATATTTTCACCTTCCAGATGCATCTGTTGCTGAAAATCTGTGCTCTTCATTTATAAATGTCACAAATTGTGCAGAGATTGAGAAATCAGTAAAATTCCCTACAATAACAACACAAAAACCATAAATGGTTCTTTTATTTATATATATATATATAGATAGATAGATAGATAGATAGATATACAGCTCTAAGGAAAAATTTTCTTTTGGCAAACTTTTGGCAAAATGCAACGATAGACGTTAAAATAACGTTAAAATTTCATTCATCTCTGACACACTGTGAGGACATGAATTATCATAACACAAAAATATGCCTTATAAACACACTGGGCTATTTCTGTTTACGAGAACATCAGGCAGACTTGTGAGATGTCTTCATAGTTTGTAATGAGTACATAGGACAGATGGTCTTCATAAAAAGTGTCTCTGAGTTATCACTTGCGCTCTTTAATTGGGAGTTTATGGCAGACAATGCCAGTAATGAGAGCAATGAATGTTAGGAACAAATGAGCCATTAGAGGCACTTTAGGCTAGAAGACAGGGATAAAATTAGATTAGATTAGCCTTTTCTCATCTTTCTCAAAGAACAGTGCTTGCATTTCATTGCTCAGCTTGGAGGAAAGATTAAAAATGGCAAAACTGGGGTAACTGGCAAGTGTTAAGTGTCATGGACGTGAATATGAAAAGGTCAGGTGACCCAAACTGTATGCGCTGTACACTACAGGACGTCATACGAGTTCATTAGACTTAATTAGACACATCAAAAAATCCCTTTTCAGTCAGATCTTATTAACTCTTTAAGGAAGATGCATTTTTTTTCTCAACACAACAATAATTCTGCAGCTCAAGTCAGATTTTTCACCATATCTGATTTCAGCAAGACAGATTTTCTACAGTCTTTAAGGCAAGAAAAATTGACATTTTCTAATCAGATTCAAGCCATATTTGTAGGATTTCTGGATATATGACCAGTCAGAGTTTTTTCCATCATTCAGTGCATGGCGTTTCATGACATCAGAATGTGCAACAAGCTAATGAATGGTGTATGTTTGCATATAATAGCTTAATCCTCTGGGGTCCATGAACTTGTCCATGCAGAAAATGTAATGGTTTATATATATATATATATATATATATATATATATATATACATAGGGTTATATATACACACAATCTTCATGATATCACAGCACAGAAATATGGTTCAAGCATTTCCTGTATCTTTAGATTCTTCCCTCACATCTTCCATCACATCTTATCACAAGATCATACATGACTCATATCCAGAGTTATGAGGTGTCATGCCTTCGATGGTCTCGGGGAAGAGACGGAACTCAATCTCCCATAATGCCATGGGAGATCACATGTCTGAGTCAGGAGTTTCTTCTGCTGGCTCAGCAGACTCCAACCCCCAGAATCCTGCACCGGATCACCACGGTCCTATCAGAGATCGCGATCCCCGGACTATTGAGGATTCACACCTGTACCTACTTTCTGTGATTAGGAAGTAGGATATATAAACTCAGTTTGAACTCTCCTACTTCGCGAAGTATTGTTATGCAATCACTGAGCGTTCTTCTTATGATTTACTTGTCTCTTCTGTGTATCGACCTGATTTCCTGTTTTTCTCTACTTGGATTTTTGCCTGACCCCTTTGTACCTTTCTTTATTCGAGCTTCACTGTATTTGACTACTCTTGCCTGGAATTCGACTTTGATTTGTGGATTGCCCTTTCTGGATATTAAAACCCTTTTTTCTGTCCGCAAGCGTCTGGTACTCTGTCATTGCATCACATGAGGTTATGATGAGGGGCTGAGATGTCACCTGCCTAACACCATGTGTGACTGGTGGATTAACTTTATAAGGTTAAAACATGGCTAAAAAATATTCAAGGCTACCGCCTCAGGAGCCCAGGCCAGGCGGCATCTTGAGTCTCTGAATATTACCGGTACAGCCTATAGCTTGATGGCAGTCTGTTGACCAGGTCAACCCATAGTAATGTTCATGGCATGATTATAAAAAATGAGCAATAAGCGCTTACTGATCAAAAATGTGATCTGAATGAAATTGAGTGCTTACTCTGAAAAAATGACAGTACATCCAGCATTAAAGGACACCTTCTTCCTCTTGTACTCAGTGACAGAATGCTCCGATTGTACATACTGATGTTTCACTCTGGCCAATGTTCATAATGAGAATGCTGATCAAGGCTCATCTGCTGTACTTATGAATAAAACTGTGCTTATGAATACGAGTACATGAGAGTTAGTACTTAAGTGCCCCTTTAGTTAGCATTTATGGTACTTTAATGCTGGATGTAAGTATCCCCGCCTGTCATGCAGGGTTCGATTCCCCGATGGGGAGAGCAAAATGCTTAGAGGGGCCGGAAGGTTGCTGGTTTGATTCCCTTGGCCTGTTATTATTTATCAATTTTAGCTCATTGAAGCAGAAACGAGAAATCCTGTCAGTAGTACGGATTCTAAACTCTCAACTGATATCACATTTGAGTTTGTAAGTAATATTTTATTGAGGGGTTGACAAACCAGACACTCGTGGATGTAAAATAAACAAGATTTATTAAAAAGAGTATGATATGAAACAGTAATGTAAAGTCCAGACCTGTATATATATATATATATATATATATATATATATATGTAAATATATAAATCTACTTCCGGCATAATTTGTACGTTTCGTCTACTGTTTGTCCACAAGTCTAACATTGTGTACGATCGACAAACATTACTAGACATTGGAAAACAGTGTACGGACTTAACATTCAATCTGCTGTTTCTCAACCCCACGCTGCCTATTGTTCACTCCAGAGCCCCTGAGGCGAATGCTACTTTGCCTCCGACCGGAAGACGTCGTCGATGGGCATGCGAACGTAAACACAAGCGGGGCAAACACGGGGGCATCCGGGCTAGGCTAGCTAAGCTAACTCGGATCCCACTCCCTAGCCTACTAGCAAACGTCTGGTCACTGGAAAACAAGCTGGATGAACTAAGACTCAGGCTCACGTCAGATCGCCAAATCAGGAACTGTTGTTTTTTTGTTTTTACCGAAACTTGGCTTCACAGCAGCATATCAGACTCGACTATCACGCTTCACGGGCTCACAGCGCACCATGCGGCTGATTCCCTCAAAACAAGGGGAGAGGGGCTGTGTGTGTTTGTGAAAGACCGATGGTGCACCAACTCTTTTTGTCGGACTTCTGCTCACCTAATCTGGAGTACATGGTGGTGAGATGTAGACCCTATTATCTTCCACATGAATTTAACGTGGTTATTGTCATAGCCGCGTACATTCCTCCACAAAGCGATGCTAAGCTAGCGTTAACTATGCTAGCTAATGCTATCAGCAAGCAGCAGTCTCGACATCCAGAAGTTGCACTCATCGCCGCGGGGGACTTCAATCAAACTGATCTCAGAACAGTGCTTTCCAATCTCCATCAGCACGTCTCCTGTCCAACACGAGGAGAGAACACACTGGATCACGTCTACACAAACGTGGTATGAGTGATCACATCTCTCTGCTGATGAAGCCCATATACTGGCTGGTGCTGAAATGGGTTAAAGCGACACTGAGAGCAGTGCATGTGTGGCCTGATGGAGCGGAGTCAGTCTTACAGGACTGCTTTCAGTGTACTGGCTGGACATGTTCAAGGCTGCAGCAAACATAGAGTCTCTGTTTGATATAAATTAATATGCAACATCTGTCACTGGATTCATCAAGAAGTGTGTAGATGACGTGACTCAAATTAGACATATCCGCACACTTCCAAACCAAATACCATGGATGAACAGTGAAGTCCGCAGTCTGCTGAAAGAATGTGATGCAGCCTTTAAATCTGGCAACAGCAAGGAGCTCAAAGCTGCCAGACACAACCTAAAGGCTGGTATCAGGGCTGCAAAGCACAAGTACAGCACAGAAATTGCAGCCCACTTCAACACTAACTCAGACCCCCGACGGATGTGGCAAGGGATTCAAGCAATTGCGGACTACAAGAACAAAGTCAGTGCTCCATTAACCACAGATGCCTCCCTCCCTGCTGAACTGAATAACTTTTACGCACGCTTTGAGACCACTGCTCAGTCTCAACGTGCTAACACTGCCCTGCTCCTCTCCACAGAGGAGCTCCCACCTGCACCACTCACACTGAGTACTGAAGAGGTGAGGAGAGCACTGACATGGGTATCTACTCAGAAAGCAGCAGGCCCTGATGGCATTACAGGGCTGGTCCTGAAAGCGTGTGCCAATCAGCTGGCTGCCACCTTCACAGACATTTTCAACATCTCCCTGGCACAGTCTGTTGTTCCTGCCTGCTTCAAAGCCACAATCATCCCAGCCATCATCCCCATCCCAAAGAAAACCACCATCTCAAGCATGAATGACTACCGCCCCATTACTCTCACACCCATAGTCATGAAGTGCTTCGAGAGACTGATCCTCACTCACTCAAAGAGGAGCCTTCCCAGCACCCTGGACTCCCACCAGTTTGCCTACTGGGCAAACAGATCTACTGAGGACACAGTCTCTCTGGCAATGCACATTGCACTCAACCACCTGGAAGGGACTAACACCTATGTGAGAATACTGTTCATCGACGTCAGCTCTGCCTTTAACACCATCATCCCCTCCAGACCCGTGTCCAAGCTCAACACTCTTGGAATAAGTCATACCCTGTTCAGCTGGATTATGGACTTCCACACCTGCAGACCCCAGTGTGTTAGGATGGATGAACACACCTCCCCCTCCTTCACACTCAGCACAGGTTGTCCACAAGGCTGTGTCCTCTCACCAATGCTCTACACACTGTACACCTACGACTGCACTCCAAAACACAGCTCCAATACTTTCATTAAATTTTTGCGGATGACACCACAATCATAGGCAATATCACCAACAGGCCGTACAGAGAGGAAGTCAAGCTCCTCACAGAGTGGTGTGCTGCCAACAACCTCTCCCTCAACATCATCAAAACCAAGGAACTTATTGTTGACTTTAGGAGGGGAAGTAGAGAGCATGCACCACTGAGCATCAAGGGGGCGATGGTGGAAAGGGTGAACAGCTTCAAGTTTCTTGGTGTCTACATATCCGAGGATCTCACCTGGTCGCTCAACACATCCCACATCATCAGGAAAAGCCAACAACACCTTGACTTCCTCAGAAGGTTAAAAAAGTCAACCTGCCACAACAGCTCCTCTGCAACTTCTACAGAGCCACTGTAGAGAGCATCTTGAGCAGCTGCATCACCGTCTGGCACGGCAGTGCCACTGCTGCTGAACACAAGGTCCTACAGAGGATGGTCAAAACTGCTCAACACATCACTGCAGCTGTCCTGCCACCCATAGAGAACATATATGACAACTGATGTGAGAGGAAAGCCACCAACATATCCTTGGACCCTACACATCCCTGCCACCCCTTGTTCCATCCTCTGCCATCCGGAAAGAGGTACCGGAACATCCGAGCCAGACCCACCAGGTTCAAGAACAGTTCCTATCCCTGAGCTGTCAAACTGGTCACTCTGGCAGCATTGACCTGTGCTTAACAACAACACTACATTTCGTTACTGATCAGCCTGACCACCCAGCACACTACACACTGAGCTCCACCAGCTCAGAGGACTGTATGCTGTGCACTTCCTCTCTGGCTAAGCCTTATTTTTAGTACATTTTTATATTTATACTGTAACTGTTCATTTAAGATATTACCTGAACATTATGCTGCTACTCTGTACCTGCACTGTACCTTTTACCAATAGTACTTCTGCATTTACTGTACTGTACTGCAATTCACCATGAACATTACTGTCTATATACCTGATACACTTGAATATCTGACTATGCACTAACTGTCTATACGTCCAATACACCTCTAACACTTGTCTAAGCACATTTTGTCTATGTTCGACACCTGTACCTACTGACTATGCATGTTTTGTCTTTTATTGTCTTTTGTCTTTGCACTGTTTACTATGCATCTTTTATTACAGCACTGGAAAAGTAGCTCGATAGTGTTTCATTATACTGTACTACGCTGTATTGTATAATGACAATACAGTTAAATTGAATTGAATTGAATTGAAGAGTACCTTCTGGTGACATCCTGGTTGAATTAAAGTAATATGTGGGCATGACTTAGTAAGGTGTGGGAATGAGATCCTAATGCGTGGTCACGAGTTAGTAAGGAAAAAGATCATGCCTTATTAAGCTGTAGTCAAGGCTTAATTATGTCATCCCAATGCCTTACTAAGTTGTGGGGATGGATTATTTTTATTCATAGAGGATATCACCAGCAGGCCTCTGTACAAGAGCAAACAGGTTAAAACTATTAGAATTCAAGTGACAAGAATCTGCTGACTGACTGATGATTGGATGGCTGGGTCATGTGACTGGCTGATGCATCTTGGGAATTGTAAGGTAGTGACAGTCCGTTTGAGAGCTGGGAACCATGATAAATACTAAGATTTGAACTGATTTGACTGTCAGGTTTTAGCTTCCTGACATTGAGACAAACCAGTTCACCTATCAAATGTAAACTGAATGAAAATGAATTTAACTCACTACATAACATATACGTAATTATGTAACTACATTTCAATAGTGTAGCAAAACAACAGCAGTAATTTCTTCTAAGAGTTCAACTTTAATAACAGCGCTTTTGGTGAACTTTTGGTGAATTCTCTCTGTAACGGTGGAGAGCGAGGAGGCGGACGCACGTGCCGAGATAAGCGACTTTTACTGAGGACAAATCCAGGGTTGTGGTCATAACAGTCCAGGTTCATATAGCCAGCATGGATAGATTGAGGGCCAGAGATGACAAAATACAAACAAATCCAAACTATACAAACAACACGTCAGAACAGGCTTACAAACAATGCAAACATCAAACATCGACCAGCGAAAACAAAAGGCAAACACAGGGCTTAAACCCGACACCGGGAAGACGAGGGACAGGTGAAAACAATCAGGGGCAGAGTCACAAAACAAGGGGACAGGAGTAGGGATACCAAAACAAAGAAGCACGTGGACTATCAAAAGTTAAACAAAAAGCACATGGGGGAGTGGGAGGAGTCAAGCGTGACACTCATGTTTCATTTGGCTTTACATGCTGCAACGAACTAGCTCTTTTAGCAATAACAATTGGAATTCCACATGAAGCCATACCACTGCTTCTTATTTGAGTGTTGCTCAGCTGTTCATTTGAACAGCGTGAGACAGAAATAGCGAATGGTTGGTAAAAGCACAATTTATTCAAAAGTGAGCAGAACAAAACCTTAAAAAGCAGTGATGACTAATGCAGTATAAGAACGGGGGGGTGTTCTGGTAAACAATCTAGACATAGGAATTGCAAAATAAGCTACAGAGGGATTTGCATGTATAAGAAATATGTTTAGCAAATAACCTGTGGTAGTGTGTATTCATCACAGAATGGGGAAGCTAATCAGTCCTGCCAACTATAAACATGAATGCACATTAATGCTCACTAATGCCTACTCATTATGCCTCTGTAATTTCTCTTGCAGATTTAATGTGGGGTTATATAATATTATTCAGAATGTTTCTCTTCTTGATATGCCTCTTATACCATATTCGGCATGTTCTTGATTTAATGCACTTTGCGTAATCACTTTTAAAACATATCTGAAAACCATGCGATGGCTTCATTGTGAAACTCAACTAACCACATCCATGAGTTGGATTACAAATATAATATGAGCTTATTCAGGTCATTTTTTAGGTTGCTTTTTTATTTCCTCTTTATCATACATACAGCTCTTCTGCTCAGTCTACAACCACATCATTTTAACCACCAGCCACACAGCCCTTCCTTATTGAGTGAAAGAGAAGAATTAGCCATCATTCTATTTAAATGCAAAAGCCAAGTGCTTTTTCACCAACCAAGAATGGCATATGGCACAGGTGGGTTTGTAAGGCCCTGTGGAACATTGTAGGCTGCCTACTTACAAAGAGGACACAATGACAGACATTTTCACAGTGGAAATATAAAATGTAAAATTAATCTAAAATACACTGTATGTTAAAGGACACAGAAAGAGGACGCTGGGTTTTGAAGTAGCACTCCATCCATTGACTGGTTAATGAAAGCCTACTGAATAAAGAGGACTCTTCAAAGCCAAAGCAGCTCTGCGCTATGGCTCTTGTCAGAAAGAGCAAGGCCTGAAGGACACAACAAGATGCTGAATAATCCACTCAAGTGGTAGCTGATGTTTCAGATATCATCTATGGTGACATGAGACTGCATGGCCATGGAGCTTATGGACTGTCATTAAAATGAATAAAAGATCAAAGAAGAGTAGGGAAAGCTTTCTACCAGTTCCGTTTGTTCTCTTTCAAGGTTGAAGAGCTACCATCATCAGTCACTGCATTACAAATAATGAGAGCAATTATGTCCAATATTTCGGATGGTCACTAAGAAACCAGAAAACATGCATGACTTACTGCCCACTGTCCATGAACCAAGCTAAATCAAAACTTTCTCCGGCCTTCCACAGCAGCAAGCTCAGCAGCTTGATTTGCAAGCTTGTTTGGTCAGCCAACTGTTTAACGTTGACAATGTTCATGCTCTATCAGAGCTTCAATCACTGCATTACAAATCATAAAAGTAATTGAGTCCAATATTTCTGCAGGTTACTAGTTAATCAGCAAAAATACTGCTGGACCACCATGAACTGAGCTTAAACGTGACAGTACAGGGGTGATATTACCTGGAGGCCACTGGCCAGGTGGTCTTTTCTAAGAGGGGCTGGTTGAAAACAAAAAGGAAGGAAAAAAGGAGATGCATCTTTTTTTTCCCTCAAATATGAATTTTTACTACTCAAAATTTTTATCTAATGTTTTAAATGATCTATCAAATTAGCTATTCATCTGTCGCCACAAGCCACAACTACTACTACCCCAACTATTATTACTACTACTAATTATAATAATAATAGTAACAGTAGCATGCAGTCTTTGATTTATTCATCACACAATATTGTATAAATATTTTAGAGTTCAATTATATTAAGCAGACTTATATTTAATAGTAAATTACATAGCACCAGAGCTCCTACTCTGCCCTCTCAGTAGGTTTGCTTGATAATTCCATTAATTTCTTAATACTGACATGCTGTGTCAGCTGCTATATCATGGATGAATCCACAAAGGCAGATTCAATTAACTACTGGTCTAAATTAGAATAATAGCTACAACACACAGAATAGTAACTATAGCTGAAGTGAATTATAGCTGAATTATGGTATGACTGCTCATGTTAGGTAAATATTTAGACACAGAAAAATTAAAAAAGGGCTGGATTTAACAATGAATTGTAAACATGTGACAGGTGTTTCACATGCCTTATAGGGCCCACATGCCAGTAGTTTGAGACCCCTGTTTCTCTGTGGCAAGTCTTATAGCCCAAATCCCAGACTGATCAGGTCTAACATTAAAGGCAGTTTTTGGGTTATTGTTTTGCTCTCTAGTCTTAACCAGAGGAGGGTGTGTTCCCATTTTGTATCTTGGTTCCTTTCAAGTGTTCTTTCTCATGGTATCAGGGAGTTTTCCTTGTCCCTGGTTTGCTGAGGTGTTAAGGACCTTAAATTTATGTACTGAAGCTGCTTTGTGACTACAGTCATTGACAATTTAAATTATACATTTAAATTGATTTCAATTATTCTGTGACATCACTCCAATAAACCTTTTCTGGCAACTTTTCAAGAGTGTATCTTGACTGGACAGAACAAAGCTTGACCACAACACTTCAGACAACCTTTCCTGCCCGTAAGCTCTAATGCCTGTCTCACAGACTCATTTGGCGAAGGGACAATGTCTAAACAAGCGCATCCAATCAATGCGTCTCGTCGATGGCTGCTTGGATTTCACTCGGGCCACGACGTGGAGCTGTAGCCATCATTGTTAATGTCATTAGCATTTTGATGGAGCAAGATTCTTGCTGTCACTGCAGGGGAGAACCGCAGCTCGGATTAGCTGTCACTCTCCTGGAGTGACAGGCATGATAAGAAGGATCAGTGCTCATGCATCCACACCAGGAAAAAAATTGCTCATTCAGAAAGGAGGTGGCGGTTATCATGAGGTGCCAGCGGGTGGGTGGGCACCCACACAACCCCCTGTAGCAAAGCAGCAGGGGCCTCTGGCCTTCCTCTCTTGAGCCTGAACAAGGGAGAGCGAGGAGTAGGCAGAAGCAGAGGAAGGAGAGATAATAGAGGGAGGACAGATAGGTCTGGCATTATCCTAATCATATTATCGCTCAGGGACTCCCCTACACCGACCCCTGGTCGGAATTATCACTGTGTAGAGACTCATTTTCCTGTCACCTGCTGCACATATTTGTTTTTCGAAGGAAGAGAAATGTTGGGCAGTGGTGCAGAGGGCGCCATGAAAAAATATTCAGTGAAAAGGTCAGGCCAAAAACAAAGGCAGCTTTGCAGTCCCTGCTTGGCTGCTTTGCACAAGCAGTGCAGTTTTGAGTGGTCTGCAGTAAAGGAGGGTGCCTCCCTTAAAGGCACAGTGAGGTTCTTTAATTGTCTTTTTGACAGCAGGTATATTTCATTGATCTAATCTACCATACCGCACTGAATAATGAACAGATCTGCAGATGATTTTGCAATAACAGAGGAAGCTGTACATGATCAAAAAGTTATAAAAAATATGATATTTGAAAAGCAGAATAACTTTGAAAAGCAGTGATCTTGAGACAGATAACTTATCAAGAAATGAATGTAAATAGATAAATACACTATATTATTTATCATTTAATAACTTCCTGATGCTCTATCCTGTTTGTAATTATTGAATATAATAACAATTATTAATTTGACAAGTGACTGAACTGTAGTGTACACTCACCGGCCACTTTATCACCTTGCAAATAAAAGGTTGGGCCCCCTTCTGCCTTCAGAACTGCCTTAATTCTTCGTGGTATACTTTCGACAAGGTGTTGGAAACGTTCCTCAGAGATTTTGATCCATATTAACATGATGGCATCATGCAATACTCAGGTAGGCTGCGGCATTTAAATGATGCTCAATTAGTGCTAAGGGGCCCAAAGTGTGCCAAGAAAATATCCCCCACACCATTACACCACCACTACCAGCCTGAACTGTTGATATAACGCAGGATGGATCCATGCTTTCATGTTGTTTATGCCAAATTCTGACCCGACCATCTGAAAGTCGCAGCTGAAATCGAGACTCGTCAGACCAGGCAACAATTTTCCAATCTTCTATTGTCCAATGTCGGTGAGCCTGTGTGAATTGTAGTCTCAGTTTCCTGTTCTTAGCTGACAGGAGTGGCACCTGCTGTGGTCTTCTGATGCTGTAGCCCATCTTCTTCAAGGTGTTGTGTATTCAGAGATGGTATTCTGCATTCCTTGGTTATAACAAGTGGTTATTTGAGTTACTGTTGCCTTTCTATCATCTGGAACCAGTCTGCCCATTCTCCTCTGACATCTCACATCAACAAGACATTTTCGTCCACACAACTGACCGCTCACTGGATATTTCCTCTTTTTCGGACCGTTCTCTGTAAACCCTAGAGATGGTTGTGCGTGAAAATCCCAGTAGATCAGCAGTTTCTGAAATACTCAGACCAGCCCGTCTGGCACCAACAACCACGCCACGTTCAGAGTCACCTTTCTTTAACATTCTGATGCTCGGTCTGCACTTCAGCAAGTTGTCTTGACCACCTCTACACGCCTAAATGCATTGAGTTGCAGTCATGTGATTGGCTGATTAGCTATTTGTGTTAACAAGCAATTGAACCTAATAAAGTAGCTGGTGAGTGTATATACACTGGGGGCCAGATGTGCTATGCCTTTTACACAAGCTTTCAGCAAGCGTTATGCACAAAATGATCAAACATGCACAGATTATGAAAGAAAAATCTCTGCCTCATACATACATTAAAGGGATCACACAAAAAATGGGGGGCGTATTTTTAATGTGTGGACGTATCCCACTCAAGGCAGCCAGTTTTGCCCAAAATTTTCTCCCTTTGTCTCTTAAATTCAGGCATAAATTAGTTGTGGTGTCTCAAAGATGTACTGTTAGGAGACTAACAATGGCAGCGATTATAATGTCTGGATGGAGACATAGGCTTTACATACAGATGGAAACAGTCATAATGTCATGTTATCAGAATCACAAACAGACACAAACCAAAGGGCACAACCCAGTCAACCCGTGTGTATCTGTCAGCCCTGGGAATTGATTCTACAACCTTAGGGTTGCTGGCTCACCACGCCTATCACTACACTCCTAGCCACCCAAAGGAATCTATCAACTCATGACTGCATATGACATCTGCCATGACACGTTTACGGCATGGTAAAGTCAATGTTATGTAGCAATGTTCAAGTGCTGCCTACAGATTATATGCATGATTTGCTTTGGGCTATTTGCATTAACGCATTACTGATATTTAGACCAGAAGCAAGTATTGACTGCATCAGAAAATTAGCTGATACATTAGCTCTCCCTCCAAAACAACTGTTTGAAGAGCAAAGGGCAAACTCAGTATCAACAGAACAAATAAATATTATTAGGCAATAGCACGGCACTGCTGGCTTTCATCAACACTGCCATTAATCTTCTAATATTGAACACACGCTCGATCTTAAAATGAATAACATGTCAGGGGATTCCGAGTCAGCTTTTCTTGTCTCCCTTCCTCATAAAAATGGGATTATAGCACAGTAAAAAAGTTAATTATCGCGGCAATTCCCCAAAGTATCTAATGATTTCCACAGCCTGGCAGGAGGAGCTATTCTGAGTGTGAGAAAGTTGGTGAAGGTGAATGGCGAAGTAAAGAGAGTTGCAGTTAGGAAGATTTCTGGCTGGATGAGATCGTCATGATGCAACTCTGTGACAGATTGTGTAATGAAGAAAAATGAAGTGGTACAACTGGGAATCTAATGAAAAGGGAAAAAAAATGTAAGAAAATCAGAGATCTGTTCCTCGCCTCAGATAGCACCTAAATGTGGAATGCTACAAGCTAATGCTTTAATGACTGGTGGGCATTTGAACACTGATTATACATTCCTTACCATGTTTTCCTCAGTATAGTAAATTTGTTACCATGTCTTTTCTCAGTACAGTACAGGAGAGTTTCCTGCAGCACATCAAATGTGGGAATTGGTATAATAAAGCGGGAGAGATACTGTGGTTAAGCGTATGTAACGTGACCAATTACATTTCTGATAGCAAGCTTTCTTGTCACACACTTTGCAGATGTTGCTAGTTGGCCAAAATTAAGCAAATAAAGAAAAAAGTGTATATATATATATATATATATATATATATATATATATATATAAAACCAAATCAAACAGAATTTCCCTCTATGAATGCAACATGCAGCAGTTATTTCTAACTCCACTCATACTTTATCATGCAATACTTTTAGTTCTCTTTGTAAGCTTTTGCCACAGTGGTCTTCAGAGCAGGGGAGAGGTGCAGATATTAGTATGTACTAGGATCCTCTGCTGCCTCAAGAAAGCAGATCACCAAGACCCACCCTGTGCAAAAGCAGTGGCGGAGCCCACTACAAGCACCTATAAAGAAGGAGCACAACTCTGCTTTGATGAAATATACACAGTAATCCCTGCAGCATCTCCGCATGTATGTAGTAACAACCAGGATCACTGGGCTGGGTTTCAGTTTGGTTTGAGGATGGGGAGGATTTATAACATGAATGAAGATGTGCTTGTGTTTTAAAAGTACTGAATATAAAGACACAGACACAGACAAAGCCCAAAGTTACAGTTTCCTAATAGTACAGCAGTGGAAAAAAATCTTTAGTTACTGTAGCTTTAGCTTAACAATTCCACCATAAGATTTATAATTTGTATAGGCTTATATTATAGTAGATCAATTAATCAATCAATCAAGCTAGACAGAATCGTAAGGATTTGTATGTGGGCACGCAATTCCTTACTCTCATTACTATACAACTTCATATCACTTTCATAGGTACTGTTAAATAATTCACTGAATAATACATGGTGAAACTTTCACACAACTTTTGTTGCCTGAATTTTATATGAAACTGAATTTTACTTGCAGAATGTTGCATAATGTAAAGCCTTCTGTAACTCACATGGAACTACTGTGACACAAGTTTCATGAAGCAGTCAATCAAAATACAGACGACATAACATGTGATCATGTCAAAAAACATCACGTGATTTTGTGGTGAGGTGATTTCAATTGACACACCATGTACAAGAAGATAGGGACTCACAGTGCCATTGATGTAAAGTACTAAAATAATGAAGCAATAAAATCTACTTGGTGCCCTCTATTGGACAATCTTTAGCCTGCTAAACATGACAGAGTATGTGAGTGAGTGTTACAAAGCAGGTCCATGAGCTGCTTCGCATCTAATAAAACAGAGGATGATCTATTACAATACTGTTGCTTATTTGCTGGTAAAAGGTTACATTAACTAGCTACTTGTCAGCCAATGTTATCATGCTGTAGTCCATTGTGATCTATGTAGCTACATTATTGTAGCTCTCCTGACATAAAAATGATACAATACACAACATGTGAAAAATATTAGACATTAATCTTGTCACCTCGCATAATATTTGTTTGAGACGTAGGTCAAATTAATCCAATTATTTTATTATTTTTTATTTATATATTTATTATGTATATTTCATGAAAAGCCAGCCTTAAGATTGATGCCAGATTAATAAGAGAAGGGTTCAAAGCATGAAAAGTGAACTCTGTTCTTTTACTTGAGGAGATTTCAGGCCGAATAAGCCATATTCCTCTTCTCGAAGACACAGTAGGCTCCTTTCACGTCATTTTTCAGTGCCGTAGCTGCAAAGGATGTGCTGCAGAAATACAGAAGGACTCTTTCACACTTCTTTTTCACAGACATTTCTCCACAGTGTTAAAGCGAGAAGAGAAATAGCAGCATTATCTGAAGGTCCAGGCAGGACAAGGTCCAGCATTGCTCCAGAACACCCACATCTCTCACCCACAGGCCCCATACACTGCAATGCATCATGGGAGCAGGCCAAGGAAGCAGGGTGAGGTGATGTGTCTGGGACCCTGACATGAGCTCAGGGCTTTTCTATTAAAAAGAAACATGACTCAAAATGAATGGCTCTGCATCACAGTGTACTGTCCTTCCCTTCTCTCTCTCTCTCTTTTTCTCTCTCTTTTTCTCCCCACTGACAAAACTGCACAGATAGCATTTTCTGAAAAATTCATTGTCGGTAGGCAGAAAGAGACACATAGTTTAAGTAGGCAAAGTGCTGGTCTTTTACCTTTGCATCATCGTGTAGCTTGGTGATCTGTGGTTGAGCGTGCAATGTGACACAATAAAGTACATTCTGGAGCCTAGAGGAGCTGCTGACACAACACTCCTAATGGTCACTGCTTAAGTGAACGCAGAAACAAACGTGCACACACACACACACACACACACAGACACACACACACACACACACACACAAACACACATATATATATATATATATATATATATATATATATATATATATATATATATATATATATATAGTATGACACTTTCTTAATTTGGGGTCTTAACACATTTTCACATACAAAATTGTTGGTACATTAATATGTCTTTACCACGATGCTGACCAAATAATGTAAAACATAGTTTTTTATCACCAAAGGCTTATAAACTTAGTGTTGACTGAAACACAAGCATGTCAAAGAGCACATGGACAAATGTGTTCAAAACCTAATCTGTGTGTTACTGGATTCACAGCAAATATATTTTCATATTTAACATTTTCTATTTTCTAAGAATTTGATCAGCTAAACATGCCCACAGTTGCAGAAACTCCCTTTAATATGTTATTAGGATATTTCTCATATATATCCCATATAGAGTATGGTGTAAATGTCTTTGGCTTCTGATAAAAAGACATGGAAAGTTATTTATTATTTATCAGGCCAGTAAGCATGTTTCTGTTTAAAACACACCAATAACAGAACACATATAAATAAACAAATAAATAATAATAAATAATAGATCCACAGCCAGCCAGAATTTCAATGCATAAAATATAAATAAGTATTTAAAGATAAAAAAAAAAACGAAGTCAAAGACTTTTTATAACTCTGAAACCTTTCAGATGTGCAGTGATCCAACCAGTACATGTCATTCATTCAAACCTAGTATGTTTTATTTGTGACAGGTAACATAGCTTTTTATTCAAAATGTAGAAAGAGTAATGGTATAAATATCATGACTTGAAAGCAACTGTGGAATTAGATTAAATAGCGTTAGGCTTTGTATCCATACTAGGCAGGAGTGTAAATGAGCCAGAATGTTCCAGGAGTAAAATTTGAGACAAAACGGTGTTCTGTGTCAGATCTCAAAAACCTGGGTAACTAGTTTTATAAGGAAACCCTGCATAATGGTGATGGTACATAATGGCTCAATGGTGAAATCTCGAACTGAACCACGAGCCCTTCGAGCTTCGAGTACAGCTCGGCTTGACACGCCATCCTTCAAGGTGCACGGAAGACAAGCGTCGAGAATGTTCTCTGTACTGGCGCCCAGGTGGTGGAATGAACTCCCACTGGCTGTCCGAACAGCAGAGTCTCTTGCTGTCTTCAAACGTAGACTGAAGACTCATCTCTTTACACAGCATTGAACTATAAGCTGCACTTATTTTATTGTACTGCACTGTGTATTGTAGTTTACTGTATTGTATCTTATTGTTATTGTATTGCATTGAATGGCACAGAGTTCTGCGTTCAACTCTGGTTCTTTTTCTCTTGGTGTCTGCAGTGACAATTAGTTTCTAGCAGTATCTGAGCTCAGGACTGTCTTTTTCTCTAAGCTATTGGTAACTAGCAACGATACTTTCTCTAGATTGACAAAGCACTTCTTATAAGTCGCTCTGGATAAGAGCGTCTGCTAAATGCTGTAAATGTAAATGTAAATGTAATTGTTTTACTCTATTCTAAAGTGTATCCATGAAGTGAAGTATCATGTAAATGTGTTTCAAGTTCAGCCTACAGCCATTATAGCCAATAAAAAGTCTGGTTCATCCAACTAGCCTGCTAATGTCAACCAATCATTGCAAGCTAGGTATCTAAACCCGAATATTATCTAAACATTATAATCTAGTGTAGAGGCAACCGGACACTGATGGTTATGGACAATCTAAATCACATAGTGACAGAGGTAGTTTAGTATTTCTGATACAGTCACGGTTGTTTCGACAAGAGTTTGATGATTTGCTTTGATGAGATTTTGCCTTTTTGGAAAGCTTGTTTGGATTCCTGCGCATTGTCACTAGTTAATGGTAGTTTCAGCTTTTACGAGAGGGTTTTACAGTGTTGTTAGTTTACTTTTTAGAAAATGTATATACATCATAGTTTATGAACAAATTGAGTGAAGTTTGTAAACAATCGAAGAGCCACAGTTTGTTCCATGTTCCACCTCAATCTCACTGTACAGTCTGTGTAGTTGTGTGTGCAAAACCCAGTAAAATTACTGGTGTTTAATCAAAGCATTAATGATTATAGAGCCAGCAGTGAAAATGTCTTTACTGGACAGACACCTCAATATATTTGCAACAATCAATCATTTGTACTGTTTCTGGCAACAAGACTGGAGTATTTTTGTTCTTTCATTTAAAGTCGGAGACCCCAGATGTAAAGTGAAGTTAAGCTTCTAAGATAAAAAAGTCAAGCTTTCAGATCTCGAAATGTCTTTATTTTTTAACGCAGGAAATAGACTAGATTTAAGCCTTTACACTAGATTTAAGCAGTTGATTATAAAAATCCATAAATGGAAAGGCCATTTTTAAGGTGTATTCCAATGTGAAAATGTCTTAGAAACAGGTACTTTAGGCCTTATTGATGCAAAAGCACACACACAAATAACCATATGCTCCTCCCAGTAAAACCTGGCCATTTCTACCCCTGGTAATATGCGTCGGCAGGTATTGGTAATATTGATATATTACAAGATGTCAACAGATACCTGAGCATCAGGTGTCTGTATTGGCAGGGAAAAAGTAGTAGTGGTTCACCCCCAGTAGTTACAATCACTAATATACAGTTTTCTCTTCATCAAACAATGTGAGAATTTTTGAAGTGATATTTAAATACCTATATGTAATCCAATTTTGTGCAGCCTAATTTTAAACCTGTCACCAGTCATAACCTCAGTAACCAAAAAGAAATGGTTTTGCCAAAATGAAGCATCACTGTAACATCAGGATCCAGTTTTTCTCTTAAGTCAGGACATCTGAAGTGATGTGTGGTACGCTGCCTACAGGGCAAACCCTGAGAATTAGATCACAATTATTTTAAAGAGAAAAAGCAAAGGTCAGAGAGGATAAGCACGAGTGTGTGAGATCCAGTCTATCACCTGAGTGTGTGTAAATCAAACCTGTCACTGTGCCACATCTCTGATTAAAGTGATGGATGCGCTGCCAGCTTTTACTCTGTGTATCTGTATGAACAGCTCTGGACAGACTAAGCAGGAGAAGAGTAGATGCGTGCATGCGTGTGTGTGTGTGTGTGTGTGTGACTGACAGCTGAGGAGCCTGGTGAAGGTCTCTGAGAGTAAGCTAAACAGCAGGTTAACAGCAGTGATGATGCAGTTGTGCACACTCTGTGACTCATTTACTCTGCTGATGAAAATAAGGCCAGCAATCTGTTTTAGTCCTGATGTAAAATAAATACGTTTCTGCCCTTGAATGTGAAAAATATAGAAAACTCAAAACACATTAAAAATGAAAGAGTGCATTTTAGATGCGTCCTGCTTACCGACTCTTTTCTGAGTTGCTGCATCTATTTTTACTTCACCCAACCTGGCCTCATGGGATGTTAACGGCTCTGGACATTTTTTAACAGAATTTACAACCTTTGATTTCACAAAAAGGTCCTTGAATGTATACCAAGCAGCAGTAAGTTTCCTTTATGAAGAAAGAAAAGTAAGCCATCAAGGTTGCTCAGCTAGGACAAATGAGCACTTCTTGACCTTCTGCACCAAATTAGATGCTTTGAAATGACTGAACAGCCTTTTCATCTAGTCTAGAATGGATTCAAATGATAAAGAGAAACTAGGGATTTCACACAAGTACACTGCATCTAGATCTCTTGCCCAAATACATTTAGCTTCTCTTTTACACTGTAATGTGGTTACACATCTTCTGAGGAGAGTGAAAAAAATCGGACTTACCTTCTGATAACTTTTCATTTGAAGGTTAACAAAACATTAAATTAAAGCTGGACAAGCTTACTTTTACACATCAAATAGTTTTCAGCAACATCTTGTCCATTCACCAGTCATATCACCAGCACACTCTTTTATGTGTTGAAGGGTCTATTGCTTTCTGTTTTGGATGTTGTGCTCTACAACTCAAAAGTATGATGCTTGTTAGGTCACACACAGATAATCTATAGCAAAGAAAACATAAGAGGTGAATCTGAATGTATGAAAAAGCACAAAACTGAGTTTAATGACTATAGTGATATCAATACCAACAAATCAGCTGCAGTCCAACAAACCATAATTGAGATCCATTATGTGATTATATTCTGTCAGTTCTTAAGGAAAGGTTCACACTGTGTTTTTGTAAAGGCAGAAAAACAAAGTACAGTAGATTGCCTTTTTTCTTGGAGCTTTCCAGTGCTGCTTCTGGCTTTAGTCACTGCTACAACAACACCCTAACTCACAACCAGGGCATTGTTACAAATGTACAGGCAGAAAATTTAACTAGTACTTCCAATAAGCCACTCTGTTGGGGCTAGAAAAACAAGCTAAACTACACAAAACATGCTTTTTGTTTATTTCATTGTTTCTATCCATGAAACACTACAAGCCATTAATTCCTCCTCTATCACAGTTGTCAGTAAAGGCCTGCCCTAACTTTAATCTGACTGGTTAACTCAAAGAGATAAGCATATGATGCAGGCTGCTTTCTGCTTCAGATTAAACGTTTTTTGACTCAGCCCCAGCACTCTGCTCAAAATACATTCAATATGAGGCACCAGCATAAAAACAGTGGGCAAAATGTGTTTCTCCCTTTGAAAACAACTGGAAATAACCAAACTTGCAAAAATGCGTACAGCGTGAAGCTCCCTAGTTCATTTCTACCTGATACATGAGTGAATGTACTTTACTTATGTAATGCTCTGGGTTTTGGAACAGAATGTCCAAAAAGCTCATATAGGTGTGATAGTTATGTGTCCACATACTTTTGAGTATGTCCACTTCAAAATGACTAACGTCTTTTGACTTTGCACTTTTGTAAACATGAATAAGAAAATATGTACTCAGAGGTATACACAACAAACTTATCCAGACACCTATCCACTACATTATTGGGTATTTCCAATCATGGCAACAAATAAAAATGAATGGAAAGCACTCCACACACTTCACTCAGCTCACCCAGCCAAATGAGGGTGCAAAGCCTCTGTGACGCTACCTGCAGTGTGTCCCAAGTCAGGGGCTGGATTGTAGTCCGCGTCCTTCGAAGGCTGCTTAGACCCGCAAAGGCTGAACTAAATGAGATGGTCTGCCCTGTGGCATTTTTTCTGTGTGCATCACAGTACCACTATTCACACACTTAATGTTGCACCATGAAACACTTGTCAAGTTCTTTAAAGATGGAGGTAGAAACTTTGATTTTAGTTGTTCATTTTTTTATTTATTAGAGCTGGAAATGTTTCACCGCCGGCTAATGATGAGATTGTTCTTTTAATTTGTATCGTTAGCCATTCGCCTCATTTTAAACCCAATACTTTTATTTAAAAGCGTACTCTTCAGCCACCATTCACTCCTCTGTTGATGCTGCCATGTTCTCAAATCCACACCGGCAGGTAATGAACCTCAGGATATGTTGGCTGGCAAACGCAGCCTGTATTGGGACACACTGCCGGTTCCTCCGAAGTCTCCAACCAATCTGTAAACCCCAACTGCCATGATTCATGTAGTTCTGACATCATAGACACAAGCCCAACACCAACCAATCACAACTAGTTACACAGATCCTCTTCTCCTGAATTCTGTCTGCCTTCACCTGTTCTCATTTTCTCTGTCTGTGTATTTATACCTGTTCAGTATCAGTTGTTCTTTGTGAAGTACTTACATTAGAATTGCCGTTTGCATACCGAGTGTTTTTCCTGTGTATGCCTCTCGTCTTATTTGACCCTTTTGTCCCTCGTTTGCTCTTCTGGATTCTCCCTTTGACTTTGGTATGTTATTGTTTGTTTCTCTCGCCTTTGACCCTCACTTGTTATTTACTTTGCTCCATGTATCTGTTTAATGCCCTCATGGTTCTGACCTGGCCTGGCTTAAGGACTGCTCTTTTGGTTTGCCCTGTTGTAAATAAAACCCACTTATTTCACATCCATGAGTGTCAGGCTCATCTGCCTAAAGTTACAGCCACAGACCTCAATGCACTTACTCTCAGACCAAAAGAAAAAGTAGAATGATGTTATTACCCAAGTCTCACTATTATGATCTCAGCCAGATCCATTAGAAATCGAGTTGGGGTGATGACAGGCTCTCTGCACATCAACAGAAAATAAACCAAGTGGTAGCAGCTATATCAGGCAATATCAAAGGGTCTACATGGCTTGCTCAGCTAGGAGATTCTATTTCAAAGAATCCTATTTTGGTAAATTACCATGAGGTTCAGCTCAGCTTTTCCCATCTTTGTCAGATTACCATGAATGTTGTTTCAATCTTGTGGGTCTGTAAAGCATTTGACAGTCAATCTCGTTTATATTCTGTTAATTTCTGGCAAATTCCAGTTTGTTTAGTTGTTGCTGCAGGTCAACTTTTATCTTGCAGAAGTAATCTAATGTATTTTTGTAATTTGTCATAATGTCATTTTCTGTTCTTGCATGTGCCAAAGCAGAACATTAGTAAGAGTCACTAATTGGCAATCAGTGCTCAGTGCAACAATACAATTATTGGGAAAAAATGCTGTTTTCACATATAACACACAGACAGAATGCTTTCCAAACTGTTGCATAATAATCCTCCTGTTAATGGACACAGCCTCAGTTTTTAGGTCTAGGCTAAAAACTTTCTTTTATAGTCAAGCCTTTGGTAATTAGTCTTCCCGGTCATATCTAGACCTGCCAGAGTCTCTGCTGCTCTGTTAACACTGTAATCTGTGAACAGTCACTCCTTACAGAACTAACTCTGTGTTTTTCTTTCCTTTCTTTGCCGAGTTGAATAGCTGCCCATCCTGAGCGTCTGACGCTATTGCCTCCTGAACGGGTGCCCACTGCTCGTCAGCTTTCTGGACCAGCTTGACCACCATTGAGCTTCTTGCTCTACAAAACTGTGCAATCCTCACCTCAGATGCTGCTGCCGCTGCATAATCATAAACTAATCAAATTTACCACTGGCTCATTTGTTTTTCTCGCTTTGTACTATAATACTTTATACTAACAATGTTTGCTATCCGGTGCCGATCAGAGGAGGATGGGTTTCCCTTCTGAGTCATGATTACTCTCAAGGTTTCTTCCTCTTGCCCTCAGGGAGTTTTTCCTTGCCACTGTCACCACTGGCTTGCTCATGGGGCTCAGACTTGGATTTTCTCTTTTCTTTTCCTTTCTGTAATACTGATTGTTCTGTAAAGCTGCTTTGTGACAACACCTGTTGTAAAAAGCACTATATAAACAAACTTTGCTTACTTGCTTGCTATATAAATGTGCAATATAGGGTGTAAATTAGATTTGTTGTTTGAATTAAAGGGGCCCATATCCTGCATCAACTTTTAGAATTAAACAGGCAGTTTTTGTTACTGTGCCTTTAAATTTGGTTACTGTGCCTTTGATATTGATATATATATATATATATATATATATATATATATATATATATATATATACATGGATTCTGATTAGCTGTCTTGTACCATGCACCTCATTCAAAAAGGAGTCCCTTGCTGAAACAAACCGTATAATTTCACAGTGAATGGGTTTGGTTAAACTGCTGTGGGCTGAATATGTGGACATCTGTGTGACATCGGTTTTCATGACATCACAAAAACAAGGAGTTCAAAATACATTGACTGTATGGAAGTGAGCGGTTCTAAAATTTTACCAATATTTCCAGACTATATCAAAGTGAGGAAATTTCCATTTTCTTGGCAAACTTTCACTGAACATCAGATAGTAAGGAAAAAAAATCTGTCTTTCATTCTGTTAACTTACTATTTATAGTTCAAAACATTTAAAAGTTAAGGCAGCTAGGTAGCTGACAAATGAATCACTTTTTAGAATACGGACAAATTATCTTAGAGAAAGTTCCTCAGCTGTTCTGAGGATAAACTCTACAAGAGCCAGTAACTAAACTAAATTGTCAAACTTTCCTCTCCATATTTAGCAGCACTCTGTAAGAGAGAGAAGATAAGTAGAAATAATCAGGCTGTCCTACCAGTGAGTGGGTGAATTCAGGCGCATGATCGTTCCTGTCTGTGATGGTGATGGTGGCGGTGGCAGTTCCTGTCAGCCCCACCTCACTTCCTGCCATGTCTTTAGCAACAATCTCCAGCTCATACTGTGTGGTGGGCAGAGTCTGCAGAGAAAAGAACACAAACAAAAATAGTTTTTACTCAAGTTACCAGACAAATGTGAAGACATTGAAGGCCTGTACTTAGAAGGTGCTGTTACGGTAAGGGTTAACTGGTTTCGAGTGTGCTGATTTGACATCAAGTAATTCTTCAATCATTGCTGATTTACAACCAGTTAAGTGTTATCAATAAGCAATAAAAACAATTACGCATGTTCTGAAAAGGCATTTACACATTTAATCATCTGATGAAAACAAGGGCAATTAAACAGTAATCAAGAAATCATTTCATTGACTTGTCACCCCGTCCCTGCAAGAGAAAAAGACTGTGTGTAGCTAGAGAAAAGTGAAATTGAGCAGTTCACTGCGACAGGCAGCTCAGCTCGTCCTTAAACCACAAAGTTTCATTAATGAACGCCAACAGACAGACGAGCCACAACACTGAGATTTCCTTTGCATTGATTTGCAGTCACTCAGCTTGGATTGTGTAAAGGCTTAGTGAGGGAGCCGGGCCGCTATGGCTTTGATTTGTGTAAAGGCCTATGATATTATAGTGGGGGAAATCTATGCAGGGCTACCAGTCAAGCCAGAAAGAAATGTCAGGGCTCAAATCTTGAATCATTACAGAAAGAACAAGTTACAAGTTAAAGGGCCAATATTCTACATTCTCAGTCTCACTTTATTTGTATAGTCCACTATAGATTGTCTACAGATGTTCAAATTGTTAACAAATCTGATGAAACCCTGTTGATACTAAACAGTGGTGGGGTTAGGTTTAGGATTTGGACCAGGGTTAGGACAGGTCACCAGGAAGACAGACATATACATTCACACAAACACTCACACCTAGGGGTAATTTAATGTGTCCAATTGGCCACCATGCCGCCCTCCAGGCTGAAACATTCCTTATACCTTCAGTGTGAATGGGTAGGGCTAAACTGCTTGAAGCTGAATAGGCAGATGTAAATGTATTGTTTTTGTGACATCACAAATACAAGTAATTCAAAATGGCCTGTTTTTGCATTTTAGTTTCCAAACAGGGGAGCAAATGGTACATTTTAAAATATGAACAGTGTTCACATGCTACATCAAAGTTTTTCATTTAAGAAAATAAGAAAACTTAAGTTCCATGATAATAGTCCTTTCATACATACATCCCTTTCCCTTCCCTGTGTTCCCAAATTCAACTAACAACCAATATCCAGTTTCACAGCCCAACTGAATATAAAAACTGTGCTTTCCCCTCTCATTACTCAAGATTTATACAACAGGCTGAGGAAAAAAAAACATGTCTGCGAAAGTCCCAGCCTTTATCAGTTCCAATTTATGAAAACAAATCATTTAAGTTTCTTTACCCACTCTGTCTCTGGCAGATAACTTTTTCCTCTCACATGGGAAATAAACCTTTTCCACAAAAGAAAAACCATATATTTATAATAATTACTGAGACATTAAGCATTTGTAATATCATTCCTCATAGAAAATAAGGAACGAAAGCATATTACACACGGTGGTGTTGTTAATACAAACATTTATTTTCCTTATTGAAATCCCACTCAGAGCACTGTTAAGTACCACATGCTTAATAAAACTCATCCATCTGTTTCATAGAGTCCCCAGGAGGCACCTGATGCATACAGCTCACTGTACCCACAATGTAGTGCCCTGTATTCACCATATTCCTTCTGTATTTTTTCAACCAAAAATTTAAGCCGATTAGGAGGACAGAGTTTTGGCAAAGCCCCGAGCCTCGACAAAAAACTCAACCAAGAAAATTATGCTGGAAAGTGAGATATCTAAAGAAGTGAAGACTTTTTCAAAGACCCTGGAAGTAAAAGATCTGGAAGACTGGAGGCAAAAGAAAAGAGTGGTACATTTCCCTTTAATATGCTGGAACCATTTGCAGAACTCCTCAACTCGCCTGTGTTCTTCTGTTTCAGACAACAGATGTGTAATACTAAGCCCCTACAGACTAATAATAATACTGCACACAAAGTCTACCGTGCAGAAATACACGGTAGAAAGTTTTCTTTTAGTTGAGCGTTAGTGTCTTTTATTTTGCTATACTATTCAAATACTTTATGTATATATGTATATTATATACTATATATTCAATATGTACATTCCTGTATATAAACTTAATACACAGATATATAGATACATATAACACTGCATATATAATACTGTATATGTTATATTGTATGTTCATATTTTATATTACATATTACATATTTCACATTTCACTTGTACACACATGTATATAACAGTTATATTTATGCACTGGTCACTGTTACCACTGCACTTTATGTAAATAATGTTATATATTGCACTTCTGGTTAGATGCTAACTACATTTCATTGGCCCTGTACTTGTACTCTGCACAATGACAATAAAGTTGAATCTAATCTAATCTAATCTAATCTAATCTAATTTAAATACAATTTCATATTGAATTACAGACAATTTTGTAACCATAACAGTTTGTATTTACAGTCCATTTACACTCTTTATTGACAGCTTTGACTCTTCTGACTTTTCAATACACACAACAATCTACTGGCTAAATCTGATTTTTAAAAAGCAATAGGTTTTGATGATGTACTCATAAAAGGTCTGCTCCTGCATGTGAAGAACAGGATCTGATTCGGGTCACTTCTACCTGTAGTGTGAACCAAAAGAAGGAGCTACACTTTTGCCCTTCTACAACACTTTTTGCACAGTTTTTGGGATAACTACATTTGGTCTCGCTGTCTTGACTGTCTGGCATGTGCATGCGTTTCAACGTCTAGAGAGAATAATTTACTGCCTCCACACTGTAAATTCAGTGATACTTATTTAGTACATTTCTACCAACAAAATCATTAGTAACAACAGAAGTTTACCGAGTGTTGGCTATAATATATTCCCCATATAGAAAAACATGCATGAGCATGTATTTTTATATGTGGGATCCATTTCAAATACATTCTTTCAGTTTCACTCTCCATTAAAAACCTATTATAGCCATTTTTCATACATTTTCATTCGGTAAACACACTTTACATGCGTATGGGCTGTTTATCATATTAACTACTTCATGCATTAATACTTCATTTTTATTCAATTTGACAGTTAAAACCTAAACACTCTTACAGTTAAATACACATGGAAACACAGTCAGAAAGAGTCAGAGAGAAAGAGAGAGATTAAGGGTGTTTTCACACTTGTCTCCAATTCTTGAGTCTGCACCCAGGATCAGGTTTGCTTTCTCACACAAGGGTTCCATACGTCCTTATCTGCATGCAGATGTGCATAAAGGAAGGCATTAGTTCCATCTGTTTGCTTTTTATTATTTTCCTGTCCAGCGTATTTCCTGCCTTCTGCCCAATGACCGCTGGGATAGGCTCCAGCACCCTTTGCCTCCCAGAAAGACAAGCAATCTAGAAAATGTGTGCGCGTGGGTTTTATTTTTCAGATTTACAGTGGAGGTACATAGCTAATGTACTAGTTAATAGAAGTAACAGCCATCCTGAAGCCTGCACTTCGTCTGTACTTCTGTTCTTTTTTACAGATAAACACACATTAAATTTATGGACAAAATTCACTTAAAGATGACTGCTACTAACTAATCCATTTGACATTCCCCTGAAATATTCCTTGACATTGAACATAAAACTTTAAATCACAACAGTGGTGTGATAGTTACTCAAAAAGTAGCCAATTACCATTCACAAATGACTTCTGTCAAACTGCAAAGGGATTACTTTACTTATAACTTTACTAATCTTATAATCTCACTCCTTATTACTTTGCTTATTTTATGCTCAAATACCCAAACACATTCATAACAACTGGAATACAGGAGGAAATTCAACAGGCTTCTCAGTACTTTTTATACAACTCCATTTCCAAAAAAAATTGGACGCTGTGCAGAATGTAAATAAAAATTCGATGCAATGATCTGCAAATCATGTTAACCATATTTTTAAAGGAAAATACTACAAAGACAACACATCAGTTGTTGAAACTGAGAAATTTTATTGTTTTTTTTTAAATATATGCCTATTTTGAATTTAATGCTGACAACATGTTCCAAAAAAGTTGGGACGGGGGCATGTTTACCACTGTGTTTCATCATCTCTTCTTTTAACAACACTTTGTAAGTGTTTGTGAACTGAAGAGATGAATTGCTGTAGTTATGAAAGTGAAATGTTTCCCATTCTTGTTCAATGTAGGATTTCAGCTGCTCAACAGTTCTGGATCTCTTTTGTTGAAGGTGTGGTTGGCATCAAATTCTAAATGGGCAAATATTTTTTATAAAACAATAAAATTCCTCAGATTTGACATGGGATATGTTGTCTTTGTACTATTTTCAATTGAACATAGGGATTAAATGATTTGCACATCATTGTCTTTTGTTTTTAAATACACTGCTCAAAAAAATAAAGGGAACACTTAAACAACACAATATAACTCCACGTAAATCAAACTTCTGTGAAATCAAACTGTCCACTTAGGAAGCAACACTGACAATCAATTTCACAGCTGTTGTGCAAATGGAACAGACAACAGGTGGAAATTATTGCCGATTAGCAAGACACACTCAATAAAGGAGTGGTTCTGCAGGTGGGAACCACAGACCACTGCTCAGTACCTTTCTGCTTTCTGGCTGATGTTTTGGTCACTTTTGAATGTTGGTGGTGCTTTCACACTCGTGGTAGCATGAGACGGACTCTACAACCCACACAAGTGGCTCAGGTAGTGCAGCTCATCCAGGATGGCACATCAATGCGAGCTGTGGCAAGAAGGTTTGCTGTGTGTCAGCGTAGTGTCCAGAGGCTGGAGGCGCTGCCAGGAGACAGGCCAGTACACCAGGAGACGTGGAGGAGGCCGTAGGAGGGCAACAACCCAGCAGCAGGACCGCTACCTGCGCCTTTGTACAAGGAGGAACAGGAGGAGCACTGCCAGAGCTCTGCAAAAGGACCTCCAGCAGGCCACAAATGTGCATGTGTCTGCACAAACAGTTAGAAACCGACTCCATGAGGATGGTATGAGGGTCCGACGTCCACAGATGGGGGTTGTGCTCACAGCCCAACACCGTGCAGGACGCTTGGCATTTGCCAGAGAACACCAGGATTGGCAAATTCGCCACTGGTGCCCTGTGCTCTTCACAGATGAAAGCAGGTTCACACTGAGCACATGTGACAGACGTGACAGAGTCTGGAGACGCCGTGGAGAGCGATCTGCTGCCTGCAACATCCTTCAGCATAACCGGTTTGGCAGTGGTACAGTAATGGTGTGGGGTGGCATTTCTTTGGAGGGCCGCACAGCCCTCCATGTGCTCGCCAGAGGTAGCCTGACTGCCATTAGGTACCGAGATGAGATCCTCAGACCCCTTGTGAGACCATATGCTGGTGCGGTTGGCCCTGGGTTCACCTAATGCAGGACAATGCTAGACCTCATGTGGCTGGAGTGTGTCAGCAGTTCCTGCAAGATGAAGGCATTGAAGCTATGGACTGGCTCGCCCGTTCCCCAGACCTGAATCCGATTGAGCACATCTGGGACATCATGTCTCGCTCCATCCACCAACGCCACGTTGCACCACAGACTGTCCAGGAGTTGATTTTAGTTCAGATCTGGGAGGAGATCCCTCAGGAGACCATCCGCCACCTCATCAGGAGCATGCCCCGGTGTTGTAGGGAGGTCATACAGGCACGTGGAGGCCACACACAATACTGAGCCTCATTTTGACTTGTTTTAAGGACATTACATCAAAGTTGGATCAGCCTGCCATGTGTTTTTCCTCTTTAATTTTGTGTGTGACTCCAAATCCAGGCCTCCATTGGTTAATAAATTTGATTTCCATTGTTGATTTTTGTGTGATTTTGTTGTCGGCACATTCAACAGAACAAAGTATTCAATGAGGATATTTCATTCATTCAGATCTAGGATGTGTTATTTGAGAGTTCCCTTTATTTTTTTGAGCAGTGTAAATTTTGCACAGCAAAATATTTTGGAAATGGGGTTGTAGAAATAAATAGCCAAACACAGTAAACATCATTTAAAAGGCCTATCACTTTCACTGTTTTTGAACAAAACACCGGCTATGCTGATTGAAATTATGAACGGCTAATTCTGATTGAAAACCTAGAAACGACCGAGCAGAAACACCCCAAAAACAGTTGCTTTGAAAGGAAATGTACATGAATAAAACAGGCTGGCCTGTTTAGGTGATGTTCGGCAAGTAGACAAAGATTCCAGTATAAAGCTGTACTCAGCCGAAGCAGGTATCACACATGTGCTTGTGAAATAATGTACAACAGTGATGTGGATGTTTGTATTGTGCATAATTAATATTGTTCTCTTAGAGACCTATGAGTAACACAATAATGTGTCATTTGATTACAAGAGTTTAAACTGTAATACTGCTACTTTTTTACAGGAGAAAGTTATCACATTACTTTTGAATACAATACTTTGTACTGTGCTACCCCCGACATTGATCACGATGCACGCAGCATATTTTCTTCATCAACACACATATCAGCCTTTACATCTGTCCTCATCCTCTAATTTATATCCCTCACCCCTCCCACACCAACGATCCGACAACCTGACAGACAGCTTCATCTATGTCCGATAATAAAGTGCTATCACACTGTAATCCACCTGACCGGAGATCAGTGGGGAACACGCAGCGGGAGCACAGGGAGATTTCTGCTGCATGTGCTGCTGCAGATGGTCGCAGAGATTGGCAAGGATGGGTGTCTCCGACAACTAGCTCTGAAATTATTTGCCATTGAAAAACAGATGGTCCTTCATAGACCTACAAGTTAGGAGAGGGCGGGGGGTATCCATCTGGATGAGAGAAAGGTGAGACGAGATCTAATCTTACTGGTGTCAAAGCTCTCGCGTGGAGCTCCTGCACGACAAGACAACATCATAATGAGCAGAAGTGCCTCCCAAGTTCATCCCTTCAGCTCTATCGTGCAGTCATGTCTGCAACCTTCCTGGAATGACTGTGAAGGTCAACTAAAGGTTTGTTGAAAATGACTGCTACATGGCTATTGTTATTTTGCTCTTTTTGTTTGCTTGTTCAAAATGTCATAATGTCACAGGAATGACACCGACACACAAAGGACACTTCAGAGGGATTCTCCAGCATGTTTAACCTTATCTGCCACATGTGTAACCGGCCATTCATTTGTAAACGATGAGGTGCCGGAACACTGATTAGTAATGGATCCTATATTTCGGGTGTCGAAAAGTCTTACTAATGTGTTAACGAGGTTCTAAAGCAGTAAGTGTTCTCTCATACACACATTTCCCACAACTACAAAAACTTCATGTGGTCACAAGCAGTTCTTTTCACTTTATTTCCCTGGGTTTATTTCACTTAATAGGAAGTTTGTTCCCCTTTCCTACAGTAACAGACTCTTCTCTTCTGGGAAGACTTTACACTAGATATTGGAACATAGCTGTGCGCATTCAGCCATAAAAGCATTAGTGAGGTCAGGTACTGATGTTGGATAATTAGTTCTGGATCACAAACACCTCTCCACCTGATCCTAAAGGTATTGGATGTAGCTCAATCCATTGGTGGGAGGCTTTATAACCCTCAAGTCAAGTCAGGTCAAGTCAAGAGGCTTTTATTGTCATTCCATCTACGTACAAGTACACAGTGGAATGAAATTACGTTCCTCCAGGAACAACACGGTGTGACATGGAACAAAAACTACAAAGTGCAAATGTGCAGTGTGGAAACAAAAAATTAAGCTTGAAACAATAAATATGATAAATGAAACAGACATTAGACACAGTAAACAGACAGGACAGTGCAGCACCGACACAGCACCCATTCTCGACATGAGGTAGTGAGAATAAAGTGCAGAGATATTAACATGCTGTGATCTGTGAGTCATGCAGTCAGATGACATACATAAACACAGCAGTTACTGAGGTAGAAAAACCTGAGTAAATCAGTGTAAACACAGTGTTAGCAGCAATGGTCCTGATAGTGCCAGTAGAGCATCAAAAGAGTTGTGTGTGTGGAGTATGTGTGCATGTGGGGCAGGATTTAGTTCAATCCTTGTGAGTTTAAAAACCAGAGCTCTCCACACATCAGCAGTGGACAGACACAGTACCTGTTTACTTGGAGGAAGAGTGGTTTTCCTCACCATCGTGCCGTTCTGTGCCTCAAACTGAGCATAGAAGTTATTAAGCGCAACTGGAAGGGAGGCATCACTGTCACAATCAGGTGGAGGTGACTTGTAGTTAGGCCTGGATGCCCTGCCATATGTGCCGTGTGTCAGCAGTGTTTTGAAAATTATTATAGAGGCACGCTTAGCCACTTTGATGGCCCAGGAAAGCTTGGATCTTGCTATCCTGAGGCTTGCTTTGTCCCTTAATTTGAAAACCTTGTCGCGGGTTCTCAGCAGCATGCGCACCTCTGCAGTCATCCATGGTTTCTGGTTGGGGTGAGTTGTGATGAGTTTGGAGACAGTAACATCATCAGTGCACTCTAGCTGATGTGTGGCACTGAGCATAGTGACATTAGGCTCATGTGTGGCCACTTCAGGACATTCTATTGTACTCGCAATGGTTTTCTATGCAGATTATACAAGTTGTGTACAAACTGAATGCTTGTGTCAGCAATGAGCGCAACTCTACAGATAGACAGACAGACAGAGATAGACAGACAACATGCTAACACAAAACACAAAATGCAACGATGATTTCATTTATTGAAGGTAAAATGCTGTTTAGCCCTTCGTGACCCTATGTGAAAAATTAATTTCCCCCTTAGCTACTTAATCAACTAGTTTACCAAATTCTATTGACTACTGGGTTCAGTTTCACTTTCTACACCCAGATATGATTACTGTCAGATCTGTTGAAAATTAAACATCACTTAAATAGAAGCAGACGAGAAGGTCTCAAAAAGCAACACATGAAGCCACATTCTAAAAACATTCGAATACAGGTTTAAAATAAACTCACTGAAATCTACCAAATATGGCATCCATGGGAGAGCTGCAAGGCACAAACCACTGCTAACCAAAAAGAACACAAAGGCTCATCTCGCATTTGCCAAAAAAACATCTAGAGCCCCAAGACCTTTGGAATATTATTCTGTAGGCTGATGAGTCAATAGTGGAACATGTTGAAAGACACGGATCCTGTTACATCTGGCATAAAGCTCACACTGCATTCCACCATCAGAACATCATACCAGCAGTCAAACATGATGATGGTAATGTGATGGTCTGGGGCTGCTTTGCTTCTGCAGAACCGAGACGGCTTGTGATAACTGACTCAACTATGTATTCTTTTCTTTGTCTCATTTTAAAATTAGCTGGATGACCTGAGATATTTAATTTCAGGGAGGGGCGAAAACTTTTCACAGCAGTGTATATAGATAGTCATATGGTACAAAATGGTACACATCCTCTACAGAGAACACTTCTGCACATTGCACATGAATGTATTTTATATGCCGGATCCACTCAACTAGGGATCAAATCCAATCCGGGCGGTTCCAGATCTGAATCCATGTTGATCTAGCACAATTTAAGCCCTATTTGTAACATGTCTTTGCTGTCGTACTCCCATTTTTGTTGTTAATCACTTTTTGTATAGTTTGAAAATACAAGCACCCTTTACTAAGAGAAGAACTACATGAACAAACTTGATGACAACTTCATAACAACACTGGTCATTTGGTTCCTAAATGCATTTAAGGGATAATGAACAAAAGAGTGGGCAAAAAAGATGAGCAAATAAAAGTTCTAAGAATACTCAAAATTGCAGAAGGTGACGCAATCAAGGGTGCTGCGTCTCGCCAGTGGTCAACAGCCTCTCTTCAGATGGAATAAGGCTTGACTGAAGGCTACACTCATAGAGAAATGAAAGGCGAGTGTGGAAAGGGAAAGGGTTATGAACCTACGTCTGAGATTACTGCCTTGTCTTCATGAAAAGGTGTGATGCCATAATCATGCTTCCACTGAGTCTTTTGTTCTCTGTAGCTCTCTGAAAAAAAACTGGCCTCCTCTTCCAGGCCCTCTCCTTATTCATCCATCCTCCTTTCATCCCTCAAGAACATAATGATCCACACAAAAGCCTTAGAGAAGTCTACCGGAATTATATGAATACGAAGTATAGCGGGCTGTCTGATATGGAAATGCTGTATAAACTCTTGTCATGTCTATGTCTGCCCCTTTCCCTCTTTCTATTCTAGCTGGTTTGAATTAATGTTTTCCTTTCACTTTCTATCCTCTCCCTTCTTAAGTCCCTTCTGATTGACCTTCTGTTTTATCAAGGTTTGAAGTTCTAAAAATGCTAATGCTTCCCACCTTGTAATTATATTGTATTTTCCATATATATATAATATATTATATTACTCTTTGCTCAGTGCAATGAAAATGATTGCAATCGCTAAAACTTTCTTGTACTCTTACTTGCCTTCCAACCCTCCTCAACTGCGGAGATATTAAAATAGTGTTAATCTCATTTTACTCTTTGTGCTTCATTACTTTTTATCACTTCAATGCACACTGTGTACAAACCCCAAGAGACTGCAAGTGTTACCGCTTTTCACCCCAGCTGTGCTTGTCAATGAGGAATAAATTTGAGGCACCCCCCATGATAAGAGACAAGACCACATGGGCACTTTGTTAGGACACTGTACAAGAGTGTAAATACGATGCTACAGTCCATTTTTAAAGGAATATTCTTAAAGATCGGAAAATCTGTTGATTCACTCACAATACAAGCCAATTGGCAATTGCTTCAACAAGTATAAATACAAAGAACCACGTCAAAATGATCACCTGCGGCGATTAACTGCGAGACACAGATTAGACTGTTTCAGTGTTAGACTGAAAAACATCAGGTTCCTTTAACTTTTGAGTCTAAATTGAACTCTTTAACTAAGATAGTACTGCTGAATCTGGTCATAGTTCACAATCAAGCAAGTCCATTCACATTCAAGCTGTTAATGAAAGCAATTTCTACATATTCCATATGTTCATTGTGTTCTGAACACCCTTCTGAAAATCTGACACTATAAGTAACTTGCTGTATCTTAATTGAACCAATTACCAAGTCGTCTTTTAAAATACATTTCTACATATTTCATATTTATAGAAACAGTTCTATCACTTCATATGTGTTCTGAATGTCGTTCCATGTAAAACATCTCTAGTGTTCCTTAGAAGGAAATGATTGAACTATTTCTTACTACTCATAAATGATGAGCTTCACTGATCAGAAATAACCTATAGGGCTGATATCACTACTGTGCACAGCCAACCCCCTCCTGAGCTGACAGGAAAAGATTACAGATCTGAAGTGACCTTTATGGAAGAAAATCCAATTTTGAGGTAAGTAACATTTCACATCTGGACTACAGCTTGGTTAGCACTCACATTAATGGAAGTTCAATATTCTCACTGATATTGTCTAAATCAGCAATTTTGTCTGGTTTAAGTTAAGTGATACTTTTTTGATCCCACAACTGGGGAAATTCCACCTCCGCATTTAACCCATCCATAAAGTGAAACACCACATACACACTAGTGAACACACACACTAGGGGGCAGGGAGCACACTTGCCCAGAGCGGTGGGCAGCCCTATCCACAGCGCCCAGGGAGTAGTTGGGGGTTGGGTGTCTTGCTCAAGGACACCTCAGTCATGGACTGTCAGCCCTTGGGATCGAACTGGCAACCTTCCGGTCACAGCCTACTCCCTAACCTCCAGCCCACGACTGCCCCACGACTGGTTTGATTTGATAACTCAAATGTATGTTAGTTCCAAACATGCATGCTAAAAAATGTAGCACTATCATGACTGTCCAGGACAGGGAAAGTTGTAATGCACAATGCAATGTAAGGAAATTGTCCACTTGCATTTCTTACCCAAACTCAGATTAAACTTTAACTCTCTGTAATACAAATTTGACTTTGTGGTGGTTTTGTCTAGCAAAAAAAATGCTTGTGTTTCATTGTAGACACTGTGACCCCTGATTCCTATCAAAACCGCTGTGAAGAAATCGGAGTCTGTGTGTTTATATACAATAAACAATTTCACATCAAATCAGTCTGAATGACTCTGTTTACATCTTTAAGAGGGAATTGTGCAGCTCTTGAAAAAACAGTGTATTCTATCACCTTTAAACTATCAGACACATCAACACAGTGTTATGTAGAGGTTTGCACTTCCACGGATTCCTGCAGGACCCACCACAAAATCTTGCGTTGTGGGACTAATTTTCATTGTTGCATGGGAGTGGTTGGGAAACCAGCCCAATGTCGGCGGGATGAAGCATGCACGAAGAGAAATCCTGAAAATGAATGACCAGCCTAAATGAAATAAAATGATCACTAAATCATAAATATAAACAATGCTAACAGTAAAACAGTTCAAATTAATGAAGTCATTTTAAAGAGCTGTGAAGCAATCAGGTGAACAACATGCACATTCTTGTAGCTTACAGAGACAACAAAGACCTGTAGTGTTATGTTTTGGTATAAACTAATATGTTTACTGTTTGTTTTGAATATAAGAAAATAATGGTAAATAATTAAAAATTATTTAAAAAAACTAATTTACCATTCAATTATTTTATACTCCACATACTCATTTTTTTTATTTTCAAACTGGATATAAGCTCAAATATTGTAGATGTGCAGGCATTTCTTTCATATTAGTTATGCTGTATCTGTGAAAAAGTTGCCGTCTATATCCCAGCAGTAATTTATAATCAACGCTTCACACAGCACATTCAGTCTGTTCCAGGATGTAGAGCTCTGGACTGAGTGAAAGGCATTGACTGAGCATGTTGCAGGATGATGGCATGCAGCTTCCAGCTATGTCTTCTTCTGAGCTCAGAGCGGAGTCAGAACGCCAGGCAAGCTGAACACATGCTGAGGAACTGTCGCAAACGCAACCTACCAGAAACCTCCAGCTCATGTGCTACTGTGAAGTGTAGAGCATTTTGCCCTGGGAAATTAACAAAAGAAAACAGCTGATGTCTCTAATTTTCTTTTCTAATGGGGCTCTTAAAGGCACTTAAGGCAGATTGTTTGGAATCGCGAAAAAAGAGAAGCCAACAACCAGCTATTGGGTTCAGTATAGAGAGCTGACAGGCAGCTGAAGGAAGGGGGAGTACAGCTTCAGCAAATTTCCTCTGGAGAATTTGCCTGGCTCTGTACTCTACCTTCTAATGAGTTAGAGTCTTTGAACAATTGAAAACAAGGGATTTCCTCAGCTTCACACACAGCACAACAGTGCATAAACACTGGTACCTTCTACAAAGCAGAAACTTCAAAAGCAAGACTAGGTTTTGAGGTTGCTAGGCCACAGTCTTGGTAGCGAATGCTAAGGATTTTGATTAATCACCACGCCAAGCCTTAATTATAGCCACATGGAAATCAAGTGGCTCCTTTTTTCTAGGGCACTTGAACTTAAGCTTGACCCACTTCTGCTGCTTCCATTTCAAAGTGTGGTTATACTATATGTAAAAAAAAGGAAAAAAGACACAAATGGAGTGGTATAAATCATTTTAGACAAGCCAAAATACTTAGCGGAGAGATTCCTCTGTTTTCAAGGCTTCGATTTTACTGCGCTCAAGCATCCACAGGGGAATCTTTTTAGCTGAGGTAACAACTAGTGGCGCTGTAATGAAGAAATGTTGAAGTGCTTTGCCTAGTATAAAGCAATAAAACGATCTCCCTAACAAGATGACTAGCCTTCTAGCCATCTCAAACCTTCACATAAATGATAAGACACCACACTGCTTTCCCTCATTTTCTACATGTAACACTTGTTTCATCATATCACTGATCACAAGTAGCCAACAGGAGTTACACTGATGGATCTCTGTGCACTTGGCTGCTTGATTCATAGCATGTTCCCTAATGGAGCCCCAAAAAAGCCACCCCCAGTGTGTAAATGAATCATGAGATTCAAAGTAAAAGTAATTAGCATGAAAAATGAACACTAATGTACTAACAATCCAAATGACTAAAGCACTGACGCTGCAGTATGCTAATATGTGACCAATTATGATGGACGATCTAAGAATCTCTTGTCAGTCTGGTGCTTATGTACTTCTGTGTGACTGCAGGCTGTTGTGACACAGGCTGTCTTTGTGCAGTTATGAATGAGATTCCCAGAAGGCCATTTCCCTCTGGGTCACTAGTATTCATGATACATGATCATGGGCTTCTAAAATGTCGGGCATTTTTGCTAGGTTTATGCTTAATTACCATACTCTGAGAAAGCAGCCCAGTAATAGCTGAATACGTGTGGAAACTTAATGACTTAATATGTTTCCAGAATGTAAAGTGTTGACTATGTTTGAATGATGTCAGTTGTGTTGGTTAGGGTACGTGCTATTGTGTGGCCCAGGTAACAAGAAACCTTTTTTTCTTCTTTTTTATAGTCCTATCAGTTCTAGATATTAACCAAGTAAACTATATGGCCAAATGTATGTGGACACCTGGCCATTACACTTAGATGATTTTGTTGAAAATCCCATTCCAAAACCATAGGTAATAATGTGGAGTTCGCAGCTATAACAGCCTCATCTCTTCTTGCAAGGCCTTCCACAAGGTTTTGGAGTTTGTCTATGGGAATATGCACCCTTTCATTCACAAGCGTCAGGCAATGATGTTGGATGAGAAAGCCTGGCTCGCAATCAATTTTCCAGTTCATCCCAAAGGTGTTCAGTGAGGCTGAGTTCCTCTAATCTCATCAAACCAAGTCTTTATGGACCTCCCTACGTGGAACTATACATTACAGTAGGTAGCGTTCTCCTGGCATTCATTTAATTCAGATTTGTACATCAGACTGCCAAATAGTGGAGCATGATTTATCACCCCAGACATGAAGCATGTTGCAGCACTCTGAGGCCCCCCCCTCTGTTAGTCTGCTTGGTCTACTGCTTTGTGGCTGAGCAGTTGTTGCTCATAGACACTTTCAATTTACTGTAATAGCACTTACAACTGACTGGGGCAGATCTAGCAGGCAGAGATTTCATCAACTGATGTTTGGAAAAGGTGACATCTTATACCAGTGCCATGTTAAAAGCTCTTCAGTATGACCCATTCTATTGCCAGTGTTTGTCCATGTTTGTTGGCAAGGGTTGTGTCTGAAACAAATTATCCTTTGGGTAGTACAGATAGTTGCTGACTAGTTTATAGTTATTGTGATTTTGCTATATCATTCAAACAAGTTTAGATACTTCCATAATCAATGAGACACTGCACATGAGATTTGCCTTCTGCTTTTGTTTCAATGTGACAAACACACTGCAACAATGTGAAACAAGTCCATATCCACAAGAACATGTCTTCATCAAATTCAAATCATAATGAAATATCTCTTCTGCTTCTTAGAAACATAAACGTTCAGAATAAAATGTTTACAATTTTGTACTTTCAAAACATTTTCTTTGCCTGTTTCTAGCTAAGAGAGAGAAAGAATGAAATAAAAAATAACAACAAGCTTTTTATATCGCTGGCAATAATTGTGACTTTTGTTTGCCAGCCTAATAAACGTGTATTTTTCAAAAATACTGCACTTAGAAATAAAGGGGATAACAGCACAGTACAAAATTATGTGTAACTGTGTTTATTGGGACATCACATGTTTATTTGTTTAAAAAGCACTACAGATTAAAAAAATAAACAAATAAATAATTTTGTGTGAGTGTGTGTTAGCTTAACCATTTCCAAACCTCCTCCTCAAGGAAGTCCAGTTTTCACAGTTACTATCCAGTACCTCCTTCAGCTAATCAATACTTGTTAAATTTAATCAGGAGCGCTGATGATGGAATTGAACAAAATAATGCAATGTATGGAGTGCACCAAGAGCCAAACCTGTGCTCTTCAAACTGCATTCTTTTAATCAACATATCATTACCTTTAGTAAAAACAAGGCATTTGTCTTATGTATTATTTATACTGTATTTGATTGTTTACATTTATTCTAATGTTATATCATGTTTATCATGACCCAAGAGACAAGAGTACTATATGTCACTATCCTGGAAAGATGTAACAATATACACTCTACTATAATGCTAGAAAGTAAAAGTCACAGAGTCATGCAGTAGGAACATTCACCTGGACTGTTCTGAGACAGACCACAGAAAGGGCAGTGGGAAGGGAAAGTTAAAGTGGCCCCAAATCAGGTCCCAGTGCAGGTGAGTTTTTCAAATGGGGAAGAGTCAGAGAGGAGCCTTGTTTAATAATTTATTCGCTCATTGTGTGTGTGTGTGTGGGAACATATGGGATGTGGGGCAGGGATTGATCTTTGGCTCTTTCCTGCCTCTGATATTTCAAACAGGAGCCGAGCCCTGTGGCTCTCCAGCACAGGAGCACAAACATCCTGGCACTCAGAAAGAAACAAGCAGAGAGGAGGATGATGCCAGGAATGGGGCAAAGGTGCAATCAGCTGAAACTGCATGCCCTGCTTGTGCAGTAGCAGTTAAAAAGTTCACGCTCAATCTGGAAACACCAGACCTCAGCAATGTTAAAGTATTAGCAATCTTATTTCTATTTTATTTATACCACAGTTAGTTCTGGCCATGCAAGCTGATTGGTTGAGAAGCGTTCTAACCGTGTTGTTATTTCGCCATAACATCGTGGGTTTTTCACAAACACTGTGTCGCTCCCCTGAGACGCTGCTGCTAAGCAATGACTTTGCTAAGAGACACTCAAGCCATTTGAACGTTTTTACCTCTTACTTTGCGCACAAACAGAAACAGGATACATTGAAGATTACATTTTACCTACAACCTCTGAAGACGAGACTACACTAAATTCCCAAACTATCAGCTGGTCTGTGTGAGGGGCTAGAGAACGAACTGCCGGCTGTGCAGAGAGCGAACAGAGCTCGTTACTCTAAGGTAGCAACAGGCTGCTTGTTAAGGAACTATAATTTGGCAGAAGGAATTGCTAACATTAAAGTGTAATACATTCACAGCCCAATTCTTACTTTATTTACTGTTAACTGTTGTATAAAAGCAATAGAACACTCAAGGTCGTGTGTTGCCACTATAACATCATGTTATTTCATGACAATACACTCCCTCTTGTGTTCTATTGCTTAATTATGTAGCACTTCAACCTGCATTGAACCAAAGTGCCAAAGAGCTTTACAGCCAGAAATATATCACAACCGAATGTGGTTACTTGAGTTATAACTCAGACATTTGCATGTGTTAATGAGTAAACACAGAGCTGTACCTTAAAGGCAAAACGTGCGTAATTCAGTGATTGAGATGTGCACAAAGTGGTTTGATGTGAACTGGTACCTTGTAGAGAATCCTACAAATGTCTTCATAATGCTTTTTGAAAAACTACAGCTCATGCCAAAAACTTTCAGAAAACTCTAATTTCTCTCAAAACTATCAGGAAACAACATCTCAAACATCAGGCAACATATTCCTTTACATTTTTGTAATAAGTTACAACAATGTAGTCTAAAGAGGCATTCGAAATCTTCAGACGTCTGGTTCCTATCACTACCACTGTGAATTTTCTGACTTGCTAATTTTCTCTACAATGGGACCAATGACGTTTTGAATTCCGCAGATATTTTGAAAAATTGGTCACATTTCCCCTTAAAGAAGCAACGAAAGTTTTCAGATTTCTAGTTCCTGTCATCACCACTGTGACTTTTCTAACTTAGCAAGTTTCTCTAGAATGGCACCAATTAAATATTAAGTTATGCAGACATTTTGAAAAACTGCTAGAATTCCCCTGTTAAAAAGGATGTGGTAGACACCTTATGCCAAGAGGTACTCAGAGAGGTACTCAAGAGAATGTAAGCCTTAGGAACCTTCTAAAAAGTTAAAGATTCGCCATATAGACTCGTGTCAAGTTTTGTACCACGTAAATATTTTTCCTAGAACTGTATGCCCAAGCTAAGAACCATTAAGAAACTTTCTTTAAGCTTTTTTCACTTTAATCAAAGCATGAGCGCAAAAATCTAGGGGCCTTAAATAGGCTGAGCAGATTAGTCATGTAAGAGCTAATGTAACCTATCCATTAAGAGCTTTAAAAACAAGCATTAACATTGATGTTCTAAAATGAGCATGCAGCCACTGAAGCACAGCTAAAACAGTGATTATACGATTTGTCCTCTTCTTCTAGCACTGAAAATAAGAATAGTAATAATCTTTTTTCCCACTGCAATCATATTAGCGTTCCCGTATTTCAAACAAGCGTTAATCATTTGTGATTGCACGGCTTTGATTAACGTGTTACAGTTGCTGGGTTGAGGACATATGCAATACAAAACACATATCACAGCATTAATTGTCCAGGCATGTTATGAATACATTACGCCCACATACAAATAGTACCTCTGCACTCTTACTGCGGAAGCTACGCTGCTGCCATTGACCATATTTACCGAGCTCCATCAGGCCAATTAGAGAGCTGATGATAAGCGCCTCACTCTCTCATGCTCCCCCATCAGCTCCTGATGAGAGCGGGGCTAATTGGGATCAAGGTTGGGGTTTTTCGGGGTGCCAGGAAACAGAGCAGAAAAAAAGAGCAGGGCTAATCTAATCAGGTACATCATCCAGCCACGGACTAATCGCTGTCAATTACGAAACAGTTAGAGACATATTCAGGCTCAAAATAGCCTCCTATTACGCCCTGGCCCCGTTAAGAGCTAGAGGGAGGGAGAGGAAGAGATGAAAAGGAGGAGGGAGAGAGGGACGTTCCTCATCAGCACCATCAGGGCCATCAAAGGCCCATCTGGGAAGTGGCAGCAGTACTTATGCTGAAGAGCACAGGTGTTGCTGTTTAAGTGTTAATTAGATTAGCATGGATCAAAGGCAGCCTGTCACCCTCCGGGGAGTGGAAGCTTGAGGAGAGAGAGAGGAGTGCTCCAGGGATTAAGGAGGGCTGAGGAGGAATGAGGATTACATCCCCACATTCCTATCCCACCGATTCAGATCGATTCATTAACTGAGAGAGCTGGCTTAATTCATTAACTTACAAAACTGCGTCACTGCTTTTCTTTGAACTTGAGTTGACAGGGAACTTCTCTCAATGTTGCTTAACCCTCTGGGGTCTGACGGCATTTTCTCGATTTTTGCATATGTTCATAAATGAGCCTTTAAAGGCACTTGCATATAACATGATATCTATATGTTTCATATCAAAATGCTCTGTTATCTTCATCGCTACTGCTGCGGCAACTTCAGCGGCTGTAAACTCTGCACGCTATTTCACATGTGACTGCACAGTCAACTAAATGAAGAATGAAAGTTTCTGAGATGATGGCTAAGTCCTTAGTGATTCCTTGTGTGTCCATTGGTCAGCATACAATCCCACCATAAGATGGAATGGAAAGGGTGACTACAGATTCAGGAAATGTCTAAGTTGTATTTCTCTTGTCTTTTTTTAAAACACAATTTTCTCCCCAATTTACCCGTTTCCAATTCCACCAGCTAGTTAGGACTCCTCCAATCACACGATGCTACCAGCGTTAGGATGGTGAAGGCTAGCACAGGCTTTCTCAGAGACCTGTGAAACCAACCACCGCTTCTTTTGTAACTGCCGCTCACGCAACGTCATTGCTCAGCTGAACACGGACAGGTGGAAAGTGCCAAACGCCAGATCTGTTACGTCAGCTAACAGAAGCCTGCGCTGACTAGTATTGCACTGAGTGATGGGGGCAGAAGGGGGGCCATCCTACCCACCCAGAGAGAGCAATGCCAATTGTGCTCTCTTGGACTCCCGGCTACAGATGGCTGTAGCATCACCAGGGATCCACCTTGTGATCTCCTGATGATACGGCCAATGCTTAGACGGTTGCGCCACTCCGGAGCCCCATGAGTTGTATTTCTGTGCTGTATTATCACACTGATAGGGTCACTTGGTCAATATTAAGTCCAGATTACATATTTGGTTGGTTTTCTACATGAAAATAAGTGAACATTCTTTACAGCATTTAACACATTGGAAAAAGCATAACTTTTGCACAGGCCACAACTTATGTTTTCTTTCTCCCCAATGTGTTAAATTCAGCAAATAAACGGTAATTGTGCATTAAAATGTGCAGCAGTTTGTTCTCTGTGGAGGATGTAAATATATTTTCACTTAGAAAATCAACAATACCTGTAATTTGACTGGGGTGCCTAAACTTATGCTTAGGACGTGTGTGTATCTTGAAAATTCTCTTTTTACATTTTGTTCAATGATTTCTTGATCATAGTTCAGTGAAAAGATAGAAGCAGATACTACAGCTGAGTAGAGTTTGCGCCGTGTCTGTTGTTTCCTGAATGTAGACTGAATGACTGAACAACAACGTTGCTAATTATGTAATTAGGTTAACACATATGAATAATGAAAAAAACTACAGACGTCTAAGGGTTAACACTACAACTATTTCCACTCAGATACAATGCTGGGACATTTGTAGTAGTTACTGAATAATAAGTCTAAAGATTAATGAAATATAGCATTAGTCAGCTCATATCACACCCCTTTAATCATAGATAATCAAGCACTAAGGAGGGCAGCAGTAGTGGTCCCTCTCTGTAGCTGTGGTCCCGACCCTCCGCAGGCTGGGAGGCTCATACGGCTTCAATCGCGAACCACAGCCGCTCAGAATCAGTGAAGATAAAAACAAACAGAAACAGTCTGACACAGTCAAAAGCAGCATGAGAGCTGCATCTTCCCAAGTTTAAAGGCGGTCCCAGATGTGAGTAGAACTCTCCAGCAGAGAGCACTCACACACTCACACACACACACAACATCTGACAACATCAGCAGCTCTGTGGGAGCCTGTCCCTCTCCCCCTGATTTGCAGAATCAGTGCTTTCTCCTGCTCCGGTGTTTACTCCAGTTACACACTCTAGTTTTTTTGGGGGCTCATGAGATCATTGCCATGGCAACGTGGCAGCAGGTTGAACTTTGTCTTATGGTGAATGGTGTATGTGAGTGTGTAAGGAAGAGAGAGAGAGAGGCTTAGTGCTCTATCCCATGTACCATGCTGTAGACAGGCCAGGCTTTGCAGTATTAAGCTTTGCTTTTATGCGGTATCAGTGTGTGCTTAACTGTTTGCCTGTGTGTGACTGAGCTACTACTAAAGCTTCTCTCTCTCTCTCTTTCTCTCTCTCTCTTTCTCTCTCTCTCCTAACTCCTCTGAGAGTTAGCAGGTAGGCCCCCCACTGCACTGACTTATACACTACAAACACAACTGGAACTGATAGTGTGTGTTTGTGTGAGTACAGTGTGTCTGTGTCTGGGTGTGAACTCTGAGCGTATGTAGGTAAGAGAAAATCAGCCTACAAAAAAAGAGAAAATTAGCCTGCAAATTCAAGAATTATCCAATGGCATAGCAGGCAGAAAAATACATCAATGGCACAAGTTGGAATTCTCTTGTCATATTAATCCTTTTTGCAGGTTTATAAATAGATGTGTGTTATGACCTGGATAATTGCTCTTCTTCTTCTTATTTATTTTTTAAACGTTAAATTACTCTGGGAGCAAAATAAATCATAAGTTACGTACTATTAACAATTGTTTGTTATCTGTCTTGAAATTTGATCACCAGTTTTCGAATATGGGACACCCTGGAAATGAATTTTATTGTAATTTTTTTTTTTTTCAGTAACTTTAGAATCTTCTAAAGCTCTGTTCATAATTCTGGACACATCTAAATATTTGTACATTAGTGTTTGTACATTATTGGAAACACTGACTAACTTTTAAAAGATGATTTGTGAGGGTGTAAAGAGTTTAAGACAGTTAGGAAATTTAAAGCTTTATCGCTGATGCACCTCTTTCTCTCTGGGAATCTCTCGCTCACCATCATTCATGGAAACCATGAAACATGAGTTTCAGCTGGTGTCAGATTGCACGTATTTTACTTGTACTCTAGTGCCATCTTGACAGAGGGGAACCCTCAGGGCCTTCCAGGCCTGCAGAGAAGGCCTAATGATTTCTGAGAACTAAAAAAATCATGTTTGTGATGTTTAGTTCATTTTTATTCATTCTAATCATGCTCAAGTATGAACGTACTCTTATGATTTCATTATGCAGTTTGCTTTGCTCAGCTGATAATTGCCCAATCACGATTTCTTTTCTCTGTGGTATCTGGGAAGATACTAACTCTAATACAACTGATCTAGCCAATCAGAGACTTGGGAAGAGGTTAATTAAGGAGTAGGTTTGGCAAACTGTGGTTAGACCTAGGCTGTGCAGGGAGGCAAATCTCCAGGAGCAGGGTTGCTCTAGGTCTTCAGGGAGTCCTAGATACATTACTGTATAGCAATACAAGATGACAAGATTTGTCAGTTGTTAGAAATGGAAAATAGAGGTCAGTCACATGCAATACAATATAACAGACATATCTGGAACGACCAAAAAATGTTCATGTAAATTTCTGTTAGTGCTAACACACTGTTAGAGTTAGTATTAGTATCGTTGTGATCAGTCAATGGAATCAAGACATTGTTCACATTGAATCTGAAAAATTGTATCATTACATCCCTACTGAGAACACAGGAAAGTATATGTGTACATGAAGAGCATATGCAGACAAACAACTGCAAAATGTACAACAATCTGAGGGTGAGAGAGGTTGCACTGACACATATGAAGGTGTAGAGAGAGAGTGTGAAAGCAATAACACAGAGCAGAGCAGGAGTGCGTTATGGTTATTTCATTAAAGGGTGGGCACGCTATGATAATTACCACATCGCACATGTGAATGGCTGTCAGGGCAAGCTCTAACGTCAGCACACATGACCATAACTTGTTCACAACTGTGGTAATTAAGCTCATAATTATGGCCATAAACGCAGTGAATTGCGCTATTAAAGTTGGTATCACAAGCGTAACGGCCGCAGTGCTTAAATAATGTATGCAGTAAACTGGGCTGAGCAGCCCGTCTCCCTGCAGGTACAGAGACAGACACTGAGAGTTTGGTTATAAAACAGAGCTCGAGCAGATGAAATACAGACAAAGATTATTGCTGTTCTCTCCTCTCATCTGCCAGTAGTAGAAAGGAGTGTGCGAAAGAGGTGCCAGGACCCCACACTGAGCACTAAAGTGGGCTGTCCAACTGAAAAACTCCACTTCCAGATAGAACCCAGATACAGCTGGAGGTTTTCTCTCAGCTTAGTGAAGACTGTAAACAAAGTCTCAGCGAGAGACAGGGGGGGGGGGGGGGGGTACAGATACAGATGAGATACAGGGAGATACAGATAGAAAAAGAGAGAGATAAAGGGGAAGAAAGAGAAGAAAGAGAGAAAAAGAAAGATAAACAGAAACACAATAAACAAGAGACAGAGAGAGAGAGCGCAAGAGAGAGACAGAGAGAGAGATGGGGGGATGGTGGAAAAAGGGAGATACAGATAGAAAAAGAGAGAGATAAAGGGGAAGAAAGAGAAGAAAGAGAAAAAGAAAGATAAACAGAAACACAGTAAACAAGAGACAGAGAGAGAGAGAGTGTGAGAGAGAGAGAGAGAGAGAGAGACAGACAGACAGAAAGTGAAGAGAAAGGGCAGAAAGAGAGAGGGGACGAGAACAAGAAAGAGAGATGAAGAGGGAAAACAGAAGGAAAGGAAATGAGAATAACAGAGAAAAGAGCAAGAGAGAAGAGAGAAAGCCAGCAACAGAGACAGAACCAAAAGCAGAAAGACACAGAGAAAAAGACAGCTAGAGACTAAAAGCGAGAGCTAGAGAGAGAAGGAAAGGGAGAGGGCATGTGAGAAAGAAAAAGAAGGGAGAGAAAGAAAGGGGAATGGCAGAGAGAAAGAAAAAAAAATGAGCGAGATAAATAAAGGGGAAACTAAGAGGGAAACAGAAAGATGGAGAAAGAGAAAAAAAAGACAAAATGAGAGCAAGAGAATAACAGAAAGAAAGTAAATGAGACAGAAAGAAGAAGAGATAAACAGAGAGGGAAAGGAGAAAGAAGGACAGAAAAACAGAAACAGAAGAAAAATGAGAGAAAAAAACTGAATAAAGGAGACAGAAGGAGAAGGAAAGAGAAAAACCATCAGAGAGAGAGAAAGAAAAGCAGAAAGAGAAAAACAGCTAGAGACTGAGACAGCTACACAGAGGGGGGGGGGTGAGTGAGAGAGAGAGAGAGAGAGAGAGAGAGAGAGAGAGAGAGAGAGAGAAGAGCAAGAGGGAGAGAGGTAAAAGGAGAGAGAAAGAAGGGACAGAAATAAAAAGAAAAGAGAATGGCAGAGAGAGAGAAAAACAAGAGATACATAAAGAAAAAGGGAGGTAAAGAGAGCGAATGAAAGAGACAGACAGAGGAAGAGAAACAGCAAGAAAGAGAAAAAAGACAAGAAATGAGAGTAAGTGAAAAACAGAAGGACAGTAAACAAGACAAATATAGAAAGAGAGGACAGGAAGAGAGGAAAAGAGAGAAAAAAAGAAAGACAACAACAGAGAGAGAGAGAGAGAGAGAGAGAGAGAGAGAAAAGGTAGGGGAAAGATGTACAGGCTGATCAGAAAGATCTTGGAGATTAGAACTAGCGATCATCATCTGTGATAGATTCGTTTTGTTTGAGCACCCATATGGTTTACACAGAGCAGAGTCACAGGCTCCTTTTCTCTGAGGCAGAATGCCAAGATAAAAAACATAAGTAAAATAATTACATATTATGACAAAAACAAACAATTAATTGTTGGTCAGTAAACAAAACTCAGTTTTCTATAAAAGTTGTTGAGTCTGGAAGGACAGCACAGACAATCTTACAGAGAATCACATGCACTGTTTTTCTGTTATTGATGCCTACAAAACTGAAAAAAGCTGGGACAGAGACAATTTAAGACTACAAATGTTGTGAACTTTCAGAAAACATCTGAGACAGGTGATGTAATAATCCTGTCTGGGTATAAAAGGCGGATCCAAGGTAGGCCTAGTCCTTTATGGGCAAAGATGAGATGAAGTTCACCACGTTGCCAAAAAATTGCATCAGCAAGTAATCCAAAGGTTTAACACTAGGCCTCGTTCACCAATACTTTTATTCAGGTTTTTCTCAAATTGGTTCTGTAGAAAGGCCCTAAGAAAAAGTCTAAGTCAGATTCATGATGTCTTTCTGGATGCACCACAGAGCTGCTGCCTCAGTGCTTCTCTGTGAATTAACATAATAAAAGTTGACTTATGGTCCTGATAATTGCTGGCAAGAAGGAGATGTGATGTCCTGAGGACCCTGAAATCTCTGTCATGCTAGTGTTAAACTGCAGAACTGTTCACACCTTTGTGCTTCTGTTCTTGAACAAATCCCAAACCAGACAACACTGGTGAATGTCAGAATCTTTGTGAAAACGGCATAAGTGGGTTTTAAGTTGAAATTTCTTCTTAAGACTGGTTGGTGAATGAGGCCCAATGGTTCTCCATCACTGAATGCCATTGACCTGTGATCCTTTAAAACCTGGCATGCTTCAGATTGGAAGAGGAAACCTGCACAGAGGAACAGCTCAGCTGTCCTGATATGTGCAGATTTACAGCAGCAGCAAAGCACACCGTGGTCATTTGGGTACCTTAAGTTTCACTGAAATGCGGCAGGACAAATGGCTGTATGGTAGAGAAGTGTGTTTTTACTGTGAAGCATTGAGGAGCAACAACAGCTAAGTTTCAGGATTTGGGCTGGGCTGTTTAGTTCCAGGGTTGGGTGAAAGGTAATGTTAGTGCTACTGTCACACCTACTGGCTGCTCTGTCACGCCTACTGGCCGTTCCGATCATTCAAAGATCAGCTTCTCTGGAATATTGAGAAGTTGTCTCCTCCCATATTCACACACCTGCCTACAATCTACTCATCAGCAATCCTTTATAACCTGGACTCTCACTCTGCCTCCTTGCGAGGTATTACCACTCTCTGTGTCATCATTGAGCTGTTATCGCTGTGCTTTGGTCTGTCCTGGTTTTTTGACTCTTTGCCTGTTTTGGCTGTTCTACAATTTTTGCTCTGTGGACTTTATTTATTAAAGATTCTCTGCATTTGCATCTAACTTCCCTGGCTAAGTATTACAGCTTCAGCATACAAAGATATTTTAGACAATTATACACTTCCAACATTGTGCCAACAATTTGAAGAGGACCCTTTTATGTTCTTGTGCACAAAAACAAGGTCTGCACAGAGCTCTGAACTCAACCTCATTGAACACCTCTGGGATGCGTTGGCATGTTGATTGTGAGGTAGGCCTTCTCGTCCAAATCAGTGCCTGACCTCACCAATGCTCTTTTAACTGAATGGGCACAAATCCTCAAGACACACTCCAAACTCTTGTGGAAATCTTGTGAAGAGTGAAGCCTGTTGAAGACACAAAGGAGGGGGCAACTCCATTCTAATGCCCATGGTTTTGGAATGGGGTGTCCAATGAGCTCAAATCAGTGTGATGGTCAGGTGTCTACATAATTTTAGCCACAGTATGAAGGTTTGTTGACAGAAAAAATTGGTACACTGACATTTGCTCATTAGCCCCATGTAGTTTTGCAGGAAGAAAAAAAAACCCACACATCACTGACTCAAAGAACAGCACAGCAGCGATGCTCTAAAAGCATAAATATTAAAACTATGTAAATGAAACATCTTGTTTTTTAATATAACAATATAGCCTTGTAAAAAACAAGTTATACTTGTCAGAGACAACTGAATGCAGTCACTGCAAAAATGTTTACATAAATGATGCTAAAACTATACGTGTTATGTATTTACGCTTTAGAACTCAGACGCACTCAAGCATACATGAACATACACAGACATGTGCACACATAGACATTTGATGATGAATGTTGATGAAGGCATTGAGCGCAGCACTGTACTCAGATTGGAGAGGGCTGTGTGTGAGTGTGTGAGCCAGAGGAGAATGGAGAGCTGATTGATGCTGCAGTCTTTGATTTGGAACAGATGGGACTAGCTCCGCCTCTGTGACACTCTTCTGGGACGGAAGGTGTTAATACGCATGAGCCGCATGCAGCAGCAGGCACGCCGAGTGATCTGTCTGGAATCGACAGCAAGGACGTAATTGCTGCGAAATGTCACCATGGCTGATTACGAGCGATTTGTACTAGGAAACCAAACAAAAAAGAAATAAATAAATTAATTAAAAGGTCCCCTTGATGAGTGAATATTTAATGAGGCACAATGTGGTAATGGCGCACGCGCACGCGCCACTTCACTCAATTTCCCCACATAAACACATGCAAATTTCCAGCGGGGGTCCGCGCAGCAAATGCATTTAAAGAACCACACTTACAATTATAAGAATAACAAAGACAACTATGGCCCAGGCTTGACTGTCACCCGGGTAAATACCAAAGGCCACACTGATAAGAGTGCTGACAGACTATGAGAGTGAATGAGTCGAAGGTGGAGGGAATATATTAACAGGACTTGCTCTACTTAAGTAGTCTATAATGTGCTGGCCTTATGCTAATATTAGGGCTAGCACTGATTTGGCTCAGCTGGGAGCGAACAGGATGTGATATGAGGAACAAGACCTCCCACTGCGAGTCTAATGAAACAGTCAATGGAGCTGCACTGCACTGCACACACGGCCTGTCTCCTCAGCTGCTCTCACAGTGCAGCGTCACACATATAAGTAATATCATTTCTCACGTCATGTTTCATATTTGCTTTATTTACACTGCATTTCTAAACTTACCCTGGATGCAGCCAAGACATGCTTGATGTCCGATTCAGCTTTTTTACCTTAGCACTGGAGCTATGATTTTAACGTTGCTAACAAACACTAGAATTCAATAGTCACCCAAATTGTACATAAATACATCCCTGATACATCTTTAAACCTGCTCAGACCACATCCAGGTCTTTATTAAAGGCCCTCAGAGGTAAATACCTTTAGGGAACAGAATGACTTACTATGAGTGGTAAAAATGAACAAAACTTCACATTGTAGCTGAATCCCCTTCACGTTGGTCACACAGGAAAATGGACACTACAGATTATGTCACATTTTCTGGTCTTTTTAGAAACACTTGGGAAGTGAGATTCTGAGGGGTAGTCAGAAATTGACACAACACTTGTTCTCTAAAATGGCTGGGGTTCAGCAACAATGAGTGCCTTTACATGCACTCCATAGTCCAATAACCACAGAAAATCAGATTATGTCAGTAATCCGGTCAATGCATTTACATGTACTTGAGTCATCAGATAATAGTGAAACTCCAGGTCTATATGAATCAGGCAGTAATCAGATTTCTGCTTTGCAACCGGCTAATAAACTCACAGAAAAAGAAAACTTCATGATGCTTCATGTTTTGCTTCCATCTTGCGGCATCGCTGCTTGCAGACTGAGAAATCTGAAAGAAATCCGAGTAAGGGAATACATGCACTGAGAAATCTGATTACTGAGCTAAAATCCATCCATCTATTTTCTAAGCCGCTTCTCCGTCAGGGTCGTGGGAGGATGCTGGAGCCTATCCCAGCAGTCTTCGGGCGGAAGGCAGGATACACCCTGGACAGGTCGCCAGTCCATCGCAGGACAGACACAGACAGTCACTCACACACAGGGGCAATTTAGCATGTCCAATTGGCCTGACTGCATGTCTTTGGAGTGTGGGAGGAAACCGGAGAACCCGGAGGAAACTCACGCAGACACGGGGAGAACATGTAAACTCCACACAGAGAGGACCCTGGCCGCCCGGCCGGGGAATCGAACCCAGGCCCTCCTTGCTGTGAGGCGACAGCGCTACCCACCGTGCCACCGTGCCGCCTGAGCTAAAATCCAGCTCTCTATATCGCATTTCTAGATCTTACTCTGATCTAAGAACTTGGAGTATGATGATTGATCAGATAACTCCAGAAACCTGATTATGATCAGATTATTGGGTGCATTTACACATACTAACCGTGAAGCTTTGTCCTAAACCACATCGGCTAATCTGTGTGACCTGGATGAAGACATGGATGTAGTTAAAGCAGGTTAAGAGAAGTTTTGGGCAGGTGTTCATGGAAAAAATTTGAGTGACTATTGATTTCTCGAATTAGTGACAAATGCAACTACATAGATAGGTATTACAACTCCTCATTACAACAACAAATGAATTTGAGAGTTCAGTGGTGCAGAAACCACAGACACTGATCTACAGAGATGTGGACAAAAGTGATATGGTCAGAAAAGTCATCTTTCACTAAGTTTTCCACAACCGGTGAGTTCATGTGTAGCATTTACCCTGAGAACAGTACAGGTCTGAATTCTTGACCTTTACAATAAGGGGGTCTTGTGTTATGCTGTGGAAGGCATTTTAACTGGCATGGCAGTGCTTGTCCTCTTAGAGGGATCATTGCACAATCAATATAGAGTTTATCTGACTGAGCACCTTCATCTTGTTATGACACATTTCTATTCTGATGGAGATGATGTGGCTGATAATGCTCCCATTCGCAGGGCATGAGAGGTCACTTAATGGTTTGAGGAGTATGAAAATGATATAATTGATGTGTTATAGCTCTCACAGTCACCAGATCTCAATCCAGTTGAACACCTTTGGGAAATTTGCATAGACAGTCTTAGACTGTGGTTTTCAGTGACTTTTAAGTGATACAAAACAAATACTGTATTTCAATTTACAATGCACTGGTATGAAAACACACTTAGGTGGCATTTGTAGTTATGAGCAGTGCATAATAAAACACCTCTTTAAGTCGGAATGAGAAATAGGTGGTGAAAAAAGTGGTGAAATTTGTAATATTGGTATGGACAGTAATAAACCTGAGAATAACAGAGAGATATACTGAATGGACAAAAGTATTGGGACACCCCTCCTAATTATTGAGTTCAGGTGTTTCAGCCACACCCATTGCTAACAGGTGGATAAAATTAAGCTTATAGCTTTGCAGTCTCAATATGGCAGGAGGGTGTAAAGTACACCGTCACTGGACTCCGGATCAGTGGAAACGTAATCTGTGGAGTATAGAGTCATGCTTCTCTGTCTGATAGTCTGATTACCCACCTGACTGCATTGTGCCAACTATAAAGTAGAGGAGGCATAATGTTATGGAGTTGTTTTTCGGGGGTTGGCCAAGGCCCCTTAGTTCCAGTGAAGGGAAATCTAATGCTTCAGCACACTAAGACAGTTTGGACAATGCTTCCAACTTTGTGGGACCAGTATGGGGACCAATTCCTGTTCCATCATAACTGAGCCCCAGTGCACAAAGCAAAGCCAAGGAAGTCTGGTTGGGTTAGTTTGGTGTGAGAGAAGTTTACTGGCCCTCACAGAGTCCTCACCTCAACCCCATCAAACACCTTTGAGATTAACTAGAACAGAGATTGCAAACCAGACCCTCTTGTCCAACATCAATGTCTGACCTCACAAATGCTATTTTGGATAAATGGGCAAACATCCCTACAGACTCTTCACAATCTTGTACAAAGCTTCATAGAAAAGTGGAATCTGGTACAGATGCAGGTAGAACCAACTCCATATTAATGCCTAGGGATTTAGAATGGGATCTCATAACATCTCCCGTAGGCCTAATGTGTATGTGTCCCAATAGTTTTGTCCATATGGCATATCACATGATAAGCAATTTGCATTCAAGCTTTTCTGAAAGTACAATACTGAAAATGGGTGTGGGATATATATTTATTTACAGATGAATTCAGCTCTTTCACCTCATTGGTTCACTACACTGTTAGCATTAACTGGATGTTGAAACAGAATCCAATTACATGCCCATATCTAAACTGAGTCACTCATAAACTCTTGAACTGCAATTTTAGTGTTGCTGCGCTGTTGCTGCTGCATTTGTAATTGAATTTGATGAATGAGATGTGAAGTTGCCTCTGTGCTTTTTGTTTGGTGATCCTTACATGTAATTACCCATTTATTTGCCTGCATTAAAATCAGGAGTCTGAAACATGAATTTGTTTCTCAAAGCACTTTTGAAAGGTCAGTATAATTATTCAAATGAGACCTTTGATTTTATTTTCGACTTCAAAAAAAGGGCTGCTTTTTATATTTCTCTCCTACATGTGCTTGCTTGGACCACTGCTTATTTATTTATGATTAAGAACCAGTACTTATTAGCCATAACACATTCGGTTTAGTCTCGCTACCATAGCTCAAGACGCTGGCTTTTAATATTCTCTTTAAGAGGGAGCTCAAGAAGGTAACTGAACATTTTGCCTGCAGACTTGTAATCACCTAGCACAGAGGTTTGCAGAGATGTTACAGCAGGTAGCTGGACTCTTGTACAAACATGGCTCTCTAAGAGCTAGAAAAGCTCCTTCCTTTCAGTCATGAGTGAAGTCTCTCAGCGCTGGTGGAGAACACTGCTCGGGGGAAGCAGGCTCCACTTGGTGAGAGCTCACCAAACTACATGAGCGGCAAATGGTAAATGTGCTTTTTTCATCTTTTAAATACCAGCCATAAAAATTTCATAATGGTCCACCAATTAGACTACATCTAAGACCAGATATCATCTAATTAGAGGCAATTCCATTTCAGCCCCTCGTCCTGACTTCCACGTCTCTTCTCCACAGATGAAAGAAAATGAGAGGGAAGTGATGGAGCCAACCTTAAATAATTGCTCTCAGCGTATATCTTTCCTTTCTTTTCTCCTTTCTTCACTCCTTTTTTCACATCTCCATTTCCCCTTTTGTCACCTCTGTAAAAAAGGGAGAAGCATGTTCATTTTCACGGACATGCTGAACTGAGCAAACCCAGTGTAGGGCTTTGGATCAGGCCATTCAGAGCGGGGGGATAAAACTGGCGATTAGACATAATTAACGTCTCCACAAGCTAAAGAGGCTAGTGTCTAATTATGAGCAATAATGTCACATTTCCGCACCAACTTCACGAGTGTTCACCAGGCATGGTTAACACTACTTATGGCTCTCTTATGTTTTGAAGATGTGTTAGCATATTTTGGGTAAAAGTGTCAGAACAGCCTCATCATTTCATGCTGACTCACTAAGTGCTCTGAGAGTTTTGTGCCTCCGCAATTTGGTAACACCAACGGCAAAGAGGCGGGGGATGTTATTGGTTTAAATTTGAATGGACATTAGCAAAAGAACAAAGTACCCGCTGAACAAGCAAAGGTGAGCAACAATTCAAAAAGGGCTCCCATCTTCAAATCTACACTGATCTGAAAAATTTCACAGAGCTGTGATAAACACTTCAGTGCTTTTGGAGCCCATGATTAAAAAGTGAAGGCTAAGCCGACCAGCTGTGTGTCTGTATTATTATTACAACATGCTTGCGGCTTCCAGCATGGTGTCACTGGAGCAAGTTCAGCTGTGCATGAGCTAGTAATACAAGCATGCTCTGAAATCAAATAAATAAAGGGTAAAATAACAAATAAAGGTCTTTAATTAATAAGAGGAATTAGGCAAATAAAATATGCAAATTTGACATGCTTGGTGTTAAGTAAACAATGCTTGCACTAAGCCCATTAGTGGCTCTACTGTGACTTAAATTCACTTAATAGAATAGAGGGTGGCTGGCTGGGTGGGGGGTCTTGGGGTTCTTGGCAGGACCTCAAGGCGGCCCTGATGACAGCCTGAGTCTGCAGAATGAGAGCATTCAGGGAGGTAATGAACCAGCTCCACAGGCACAGTTTTACTACATTTATGCTTTTCTGAAATCGCCGATTATTACCATGCATATCTAAATAACCATGAGCTCAGAATCTGCACAAAGGCTTATCTTATTATCTTATTCCAACTCATTTCTTTCATCATGGCTTAATGAATATAGTATTTATCCAATCTGTTGTACTTGATAGATTAAAAAAAAGCCTGAAAAACACTCAAATAACAATCACAGGGATAGATCCGCCAAGTCTTTTGGACTAGGCTTCAGATAGGATGCATTTTCCAGACAAAGCACAAGTATTAGTATAATGAAACTTGTTATTTGAAACCTACATCAACCTAAGCTGCACTTGAGTTGCATAATGTAAAGTGTCCTGCAACAGATACTCAGCTCAACTTTGTGAAATAAGTTTAATACCAATCAAATGCCAAAAATGCAGTACATAATCACTTCAAAATAAGCGATTTCACCAGATCAGTGGACAAGGAAATATACCAGAACATGGATTACTGATTCAAAGTTGGTGGTTTTTCATTTTTGACAGTTTCCTGAGCCATGACAACAAACTTTCTCAAAGCTAGTGTTTCTGTAACCAGCTGCATTACAGAATGCGTTATAGCTAATGCTAACAGCTGTTTTAAAAAGCCATATGTGCCATGGTGTATTCTTCTTTCACCTGCTGTTATCAGGATTTACACAGCTAATTGTCCTCTCTTGATGCTCCCTAATTCCATACAGCTCAGATTCAATTGGGATCCAAAGAATGAAAATTAATAAAAGAAGTGGAGATGGAGACAAGCTCCATGATGACATCCCTGCTGTGCTCCTACTGTAACGCCTACTTAAACATTTATTTTCAACAGATAAAACTTTAAAATAGTAAAGAGCCCTAGTCCCCCGTACATATGCATTTATTTCATGGAGTACTGCATGAAATGTGAGAGCTACTGCAATAGAATAACACAATTTTACTCCTAAATAGTGACTCTTATATATTAACTCTGTTATTGTTTCATATATTCCACTATTTGAGCCAGAACAGAACACACTTTAATTAGATTAATTTAGCAAAAAAGCAGTTCATTTACTTACACATGACCTTTTCAGTGAACTTGCATTTTTTCCGTTTTCCTGAGCTTGTTATGGTTGCACATTACAACAAAGCCCTAATCTTTCTTTTTCCAGACAGCCATCAAAGTACATTGACTCAGATCAGGTCCCCAAGCTCAAATCCCCAGCTATACTGACCTGCACTCCTCCATATGTCATGTTTTTCATCCCTTGTTACTCAAATTCATTTTCAACCATTCATTTCGTACCTACCAATTCACAACTCCCTATGAACAACGTAAGAAATACTTCATACACCATGACAAATGTCTAGCAACGATTCAGGAGTCGCAAAGGATACCATAGAAACTGCCTATCAACATCTTAGCCACCTAAAATACCATAACAACCACCTAGCAGTCTCCTAGCAACCACCTCTGATACCACAGCAACCACCTAGAAACACCTTAACAACCACCTAGGCCACCATAACAACCTCCTAGCACCCACCTGGAATACAGTACCAAACCCCTAGCAACACCACAGGAAACACCTGTGCTAACTTAGCAACCACTAAGCCACCTAGGAGGAAATGGGAACCATTTAAGCTGTGCAATCATTCTGTGATTTCTTCAAGAAATGCATGCTTCTAGTTGTTTCAAGACACCTTTTAAACTATGTGCCCCATAAGGACAGCACAGTTTAGTAGCCTGTCATATGCATAGTTTGAGTGATGAACTACAGCTGAGTACATCACAGAACATTCTGAGCTCACATACAGACATGTGGCCCACAGTCTGTGCTCTGGCCTGCTTCTGCATTTATATCAAGGCTGTTAAGATCAGTTATCTTTCAGATTTGTGAGTTGGGTGACTTTAATACGTTCTATTCTGTATCAGGGATGCAGCAGTATATGTGTTTGTATATGTTTGTACTGACATGATGGAGCCTTTCAGAGAAGCGGCAGACCTACAGCATCTAATCAGGGCCTTGAGCAAGTTTCATAAGGCCACTTAAAACGTAGTGATCACCATACACCTCCACTCTTCAACCTGATGCTCTCTCTCTTATCTCTCCCTCGCCACCTCTCCTCTCCCTCATATCAACCTCGCTCTTCTATGTCCTTGACATTTCTGCAGTGTCTCCTGTGCTGTCCTTGTCTGCAAATGTTGTCTGCTTTCTCTCCTTCCTCTCTTCGCCTTGATTTCTTTATTTTGTCTATTTTTATGTGAAAGACTTTCACTTTTCATGCTTTTTCCTTACCGTCTACTCACCCTCCCCTCCCCACCTCAAGGCTGTCAGAGTGAAAAATGCAAGTTTCAAGTTTTAGAGCCTCAAGTCCAAGCAGACAGCAGATGATCTGATTTCTGACAGCTGTGTGCATTTGAATAAGCGAGTGCGTTGATATTTTTGCATGCTGACCTGGAACCGAGTGAGAGAGTGAGAGACAGCGACTAAGAGAGAGCGAGACAGAGAAAAAGGTGAGGGACGGATAAAGTGGAAAAGTGTGTGAGAGACACAGAAAATGTGTGAGAGCGAGTAAAAGACAGATAGACAGACAGCAAGAAAGAAAAAGAGAGATTTAAGAGCGAGCAAGAGAGAGGGTACGAGAGAGAGCGAGAAAGAAAAAGAGAGAAAGAAGAGTGAGAGGGTGAAAGAAAGGCAGGGCGAGTAAGCAAAAATAAAGTAAAAGAGAAAAAGTGACAGAGATACTGAGAGAAAGGAAAAAAGTAAGAGTGAGAGACAGAGAGAAAGAGGAAGAGAGAAAGAATGAGAGGGAGGCAGAAAGTGAAAAATGGAGAGATAGAAAGAGGAAGAGAGAGAAACAGAGTGTGTGTGTGTGTGTGAGAGAGAGAGAGAGAGAGAGAGAGAGAGAGAGAGAGAGAGAGAGAAAGACTTAGTTTAATCAACATGTTTTCCTACCACAAAAGCACCACAGAGTTTGCCCTGAGGACACACATCCTAATCATTCTGTCCCTGACCCTTGCTCCGACTGTAGCTCCAACTCTCTCTCTCTAATACAGCATGTTTCGAGAAATCTCACAGCTGCCCAGTATCTTCTGATCTCTGTGGAAGAGTGCAGTGATTAGTCTGGCTCTGCGGTATCTGTCGTGGGTGAGCTTTTGCTGAGGGAAATAACAGATAAGCTACATGGTCTTTCATACTGCGAGCTAAAAAAGAAGAGCTGTGGATATCAGACTAGTGTATAACAGCCTGACCAGAGCTTTCAAAACACCACTCAGTTCACTTAAAACTTCAAAACCCAGCCAGCACAAGAAAGCAGAAAATCTGAGGTCAAAACAATCAATAATAGATTGAACAGGTGGCACTGAGAGATTGCAACTATAATTGAGTCAGTTCTCCCAAACGTCAAACTCAACCATTAATCTTCCTCTTTTAGAAAGGACATACGAGTGGACAGTGCCAGAGAACACTACAAACATGACCGTCACCTCCAGATCATTTTCCACCGGTGGCATCTGTGTCGTCTTCATCTTCAGATGAGGATGTGAAAACCTTTTTATTACCAGAGTAGTACTGCCTGGACTGTTTCATTATGTTCTGTTTTTATTAATCCTTTTGCAATTACAGACTCACCGATGGGATTAGAAATGTAAGTGAGAGCACATAATACATTGTAAAACTGTATACACTTTATTTTTTTTTAGATCTACAAATGATCTAAGATGAATTTAGTGTGTTTGTGTAATGGAAATCGAGATATTGCAAATCTCCACTAATTCAGGCTACAGCAGTTTAGCCCCACTCATTCACACTGAAGTTATAAGGAGTGTTTCAACCCAGAGTGCTTATTAAACAAGGCACAATACAGGCCAATCAGATGTATATCAGTCTTAAAGGCACAGCAACAAAGACGGCCTGCTGAAGGCATAAGGAGAAGTGGGAAAATGGCCATGTAATAATGAATTTTTGTCGCCTCACAGCAAGAAGGGTCTAGGTTCGATTCCCTGACCGGGTGACCACGGCCCTTTGTCTGTGGGTTTCCTCCCACAGTCCAAAGACATACAGTCAAGCCAACTGGACATGTTAAATTGCCCCTAGGTGTGAACGTTTGTGTATGTCTGTGTGTCTGCCCTGTGATAGACTGGCAACATGTCCAGGGTGTTTCCTTCCTTCTGCCAGTGACTGCTGGGATAGACTCCAGCACCTCTAGTGACCCAGAAGGATAAGCGGCTTAGATTGTGTGTTGGGTACATAAAACCACACAAACATCATGTGGATAGGATATGCAGCCTACTGAGTCCTGCTGCGTTTACATTATGATTGTAGGTGGTTGATGGCAAACGGTATTCCACTGTATTCACTGGAGCAGTGGCATAAAATTCTGCCACTGTCAATGGCAATGTACTACAGCAGCCAGCCATAGGTTCCATTAAAAATGTAATTTTCCAAGGTTTTTCATCAGCCATGATGGTGAAATAAACTGTTAGAGTCATGGACACTTAACATCTCATTGTTGAAGTCTAGGAGCACCCAGTACTACATAAGAAAGTGCAAAGCATCCTCCTGTCTTCTCTCCAAATTCATTAGAAAATCAACACTGCTAAACTTTCTATGAATAATCATCCATTTTTGCTGGTAATACTGTTACTGTTATAGCAGCACTACAATAACTGAATGTCATTGTCAGTCTTCTGCTACAAGTTATGGAATGACGTCCAACATGTAAATGCAATATAATCACAATCTTCAACTGCATCTATTTGCATGAATGTAGCTGTATCACTCTGGGTGAATTGTTGGAGATATACATGCCAAAGGGTTAAAACTACAACCAAAGGGACACTAATCAAATTGCATATAATGCAGTTAAAGGGGAATTCCTCCAATTAATTCTGCATAACTCAGTGGCTGAGATGTACCAAAGGCATTAAGAGTGGTTTGATGTGAAATGCTCCATTCTAGAGAAACACACACACAGGTATCTGTACAGTGGTGGTCACAATGGGTCACAATGTCTACAACACAAATACATCCATTTTATTTACTAAACATCACCAGAAAAGAGTTTTTTATGTTTTACATGTAATGTTGATGATGAAAAAAAAAATCTAAGATTATTTCGCCAGCAATGTTTTAGGCATTTGATTATATAACTGTGTGAGGGAGCTGTTAGAGGCATTAATCTCTTTAGAAGTCTGGTTCCTATCACCAAAACTGAGCTGGTATTTTTTTAAAGGATTTATTTCTAATTTTATCCTCAATTTAGTCATATTCAATTCCACCCACTAGTTAGGACTCACCCAATCACATGATAACACCAGCACTAGGAGGGCAAAGGCAAACCTAAGCTTCCTCCAAGTCATGTCAAATCCCACCACATCGTTTTGAACTGCTGCTAATACAATATCATTGGACAGCTGAATGCAGAGGAGAATGCACTGGGTAGCATTGTGCTGAGTGATGAGGGCAGAGGGAGCAAGGCTTCTACAGCATCACTGGGGACCGAATTTGCAAGCTGATGATAGAAGGCATAGAAGGCTGTACCACTTGTGAGCCCTAAAACTAAAACACTGTTTTGTGTCAGGACATTAATACCAGTACACTTTAAAACAATAACTAGTAATACACTCACCATCACTTAACTATATACTGTATGCACGTTAGCTATTCAAACCTAGGACAAGACCTTGCTCTGTTCTATTACTTCAGGAGACTGTTTTTGACAGTCAAAGTCATTGCATACAGAGCAATTTTCCATCCTCAGCCTAGAAACCAGCCAAAAGACTGTCAGGCTCCAGTAAGGCAGGGATAAATCTCAGTGGTGGCAGGTGAAGCTTTAATAATCATGGCTCTTTATGGCGAACCCTCCCACAGCTGTCTGCACAGCCATCTGCCCCTGCTGGCTGTATGCTTGCCCTTTGAACAGTTGACATTATAAAGAGCACTTTGCGAGCTGTGTGCATATTTAAGACCAGGGCTATAATGCACACAGGCTCTCTGGAGTGATAGTAATGGATGAGAGCGACACCACGTCCATATGAATGAGCAGAACACATGGTGTACAGGCATTCGGCCATAAAGCTTAATCAGCTAACCTTCACATGGTTCACACACTGCTTGTTCAGTTTGCTTTAGAAGTGGAGAGGAATGAATGTGGAATGTAGTTATGGTGTAAAACATTTAATGCGCCAAGTGAATCTGTAGTGTCATGGAATGTGATATATTAATATAAGCACTAGGACCACGATAAAAAATGCCTATAAAAAGATAACAGCAATTTCATGTGCATCACAAAAAGAGCAATGCTTGCACGTGATCATTCTTGTCCACCCACACCTTATGTCACTCTCTCTTTTTGCCACCTTTGTTTCATTCTGCAGCTACTAATGCATTCCTGTGTTCATTATTATATTCAGGAGAGTTAAAAGCTTTTGAGGTCTCTTTTTAAAAGTTGAACACCAAACAATACATACTGCATAAGATTCTGTGAGTTTCTAAGAGACCATTTTCCTGACTCTATCCCAAAGTAATTCATTTTCGAACCAATCCACTGCACTAAGGCAGCCGCAGACAGTTTCAGAGAAGGGGATTTGTACGCTATGTTCATTTTTGTAAGCAATTTATTATTGATTTTAAAACCAATGTTTACAGTGCAACTATTAAATCAGATGCGCTGTTATGTGTAGACCATATCTAGCCATATCTCTAAAATGTTTTTGAACAGACAAAAATGCATCAATTACAAAAATAGGAATGTCAAGGCAGATTTTGGAGGAGAAAAGCAGCTGTTTACTCAAGAATCAGGGGCGAACTATTCTCATTTTATGACATAAAGGCTTTCAAAGGAATTAATATAAAATCTGCAAAGATCAAGTATTAACCCTTCCCTTCCCAAGTCATGTATCCCAATATTAGAACTAGAAGAGACAGTAAAATATTCTTGTGATGAGAATACACCTCGAAACACAACTACTTAAACTTGCTTGACTCTGGTGAAAGCTGCTTGCTTTAGTGTATGACCCCTCTGGCAAAACACCCCAGATTCCTTTTACAAACAATAACAAAAGCCAAACAAGGTAGCTTTTGGTAACTCTGCTTTCACCCTTTTTTTAAGGTAATGTCTATTTCTACTACATGTAATGTGTTCTCTGCACACGTGACACACATCTGCATGCTTTATTTAGGGACTTTCAACCGTGCTAAATTACATTATAATGCATTGCAATAATAAAAGATCTGAACATTTTGGCAAGCGCACAACTGTCCCCTACTTTGAGCTCTGACGTCACATCATGAGGTATTTAACTGCTTTAGCAATTTCACACTCAGTTTGCTTCCACTCAGATGTGAGGCAGCAACTGCTTACATTTACTGAAGTCTATGCACTCAAGTAAAATGTTGATGGATTTGTACTCTCCTGAGTATTTTCAGTCATAATACTTATAATGAGCATATTAGTGAGCTAAGGAATCTACTTTTTTTTTCACTACATTTCAGCCATTCATATTTAGCCACTCATTCCTTTTCTGGGTTTTAAATCCATTAAAATGCGTTGGTGCCAACATCTGTACTGCTTTGTGATTAATCATACCTCTCATTTTGGAGCTTTAGCATTTTCTTATAAACCTTATTATAGATTTTTTTTTATAGAGTATCTAAGTTACTCAGTACTTAAATAATTTTGCTCTTTGATTCAAGTTGTTTTGGGGAAGGTACTTTTAGTTGAGTCATTATTTTACCCAAGGGAGTATAGATACAGGCTACTCTACCCACTCTAATAAGATGCTCCCACCCATTTAGTTCATTCCCATCACAAGATCGCATCTGGCCCAGCGAGACCACAAAACACCTAAAACCTCAACGAATGAAGTGAAGTGGAGAATTATACAGGCTTGATTTAGTCATTAAATATCCAGAATGTGGATACTGTTCACATCCACAGTTGTGACTGCGTTCGGTCCTACTTGATTTGATGCCATGAAAGCTGGGCACTCACTGTGACCACACCTCAATGTAATATAAACGAAGGCAGCCAGCTTGGCTAAACTCACAGCTAGGCTTATCACTTTAGCTCCACACAAATATTATACAAGCAATTTTGGTGTCTGCATGTGTTTTAAAATGTACACCTACAAATGCAAAGATTGAGAAGCCATTCACTGTTTATGACATGGGTTGGCAACCAAAATGTTAAGAACCTTTTGTCCTTTCAACAAAAATCCAACCACCTTAGGAGCCACAACAATTTATGTTTATTTTACCATTTTGGCTGTAAATATGTATATAATGTACTAGTATAGGCAAAAAAATCTAATGTAAACGTACACCTGCCTTACCTTGTTTCCAGCTTTAGCTCAGTTATAGCCACGTTTCTTGCATCTCCAACAGGAAACTTTTCGTGTAATATTTCTTGTGAAAATTCTCTCAACATTAGATTTTTTAACGCAGCTTCTCGTTTATCTGCTTCTCGTTCATATTTTCTCGTTCCACCTTAAATGGTGCAGCATCTTCAGGGTTAAAGGATGAAATGGCAGTAATACATTAACCCCAGTGTTTAAGACCATTTTGTGTTAAAGGTGAATGATCAGCAAAGCTTTTTTTTTTACTGCAAAAAATTCTGCTGTGGAGCCACAACAGGGCAGTAAAAGAGGCTCCCATACTTTTCTCTATGTGCTTCATGGCCAACATAACTAGCCTTATTCTTCTTTTTCTGGAACGTCAGATGCCTAGAGTGCTTTGCACCACAAATGCAAAATATCTTAAAAAGTAAACAGTATAGCCTGTTCACCCCCACTACTGCACTGAAGCTCTATTAGCCCAATTTAAAAGTGCAAATATTGGTGGAAATGACATCCACATCAGTATCTGGATGCAATAGCTACATCGGAAAAGGGCGAGCATAAACATGCTGTATCCTAATTGAGAGAATATTCAATCACCACTGTCAGATCACAGAGAGTGGTTTTTGATGGAAAGGGTAAAGCCTATGAGTTCTGAAAGTTCCCAATTTTTTGCATGTTCTTCCTCATCTCTGCCCATGGTTACAAAAGGAAGATGAAAGGATCTCAGAGTCCAGACATTTGGAGAAGGAGATGTACTGTAGATGGGCCGCAGGGAGATTTTTGTGTGACCCAGTTGAATGAGAGGGAGAGAGTTAAAGAAAGAGAGCGAGAGAAGGAGAGGTATGGAGGTGCACTAATGACCATGCGCCACCATTAGCCGCCTGTCACTGCTGAACCCCTCTCTGCTGCTTAATGTAGCCTCCAGCGCTCGCAATGAGCCCCACTACTTTCCTCCCTTTCTTCCTCCCCTCTCCCTCCCGCTCTCTCTTCTTTGCCATTTCAGTCTCCTTTGGCCAAACTGATAAAGCCGGCCTGCTCAAGCCACAAGATTTTTTTTCTTTGGAATTTAACATTTTTGAATTTTAAAAAGGTCTCTGTGGTATTTTTGCAAATGTCTTTCATCAGTCATTCAAAAACACACATGCTTTAAGAGTCTCCTTGCTTGTCAGAGAATTCTCTAATGATGAATCATGTATCAGAAATGTGGTGCACATGCTCACAGTTTGTCTGCATATGCTGCCTTATTTAAAGCTTTGTTTTTCTAGGCTTGAGACACAATAGAGAAATTCCTGGAAAATGTCTTTAGAACAAATTTAAAACCTTAAAAATAAACACTCCAACGTCACTACTGATAGCCCTATTTTATGCACTGGAAATAATACTCTCTGAGATTTTAGCAGAATGAAAATGAGTCAGCTGAAGTGCAACTCTGTGACCAAAAAGAAAAAGAAAAACGTCTTCACTGAGAATTTGCTCTTTTTATTGATGGATAATACTACTGCCAAGTGTATCCTCTTGTATCAGAAGCCTCTGGTTTAGAACATACACAAACACATGAATCATTTGCTTGCATAAAGACATGAATCACACAAAAAGTACGTAAGAAGCGCCAGTTTCACACACACAAAGATGTCAACACAGAGGTTTCCTTACGGCATGATCCACAGGGCAAACTAGTCCAATTTAAACCCCACAACTGCTCCAGATTCAGTCCACATTCTAAACTTGTATTTCAGCGTCTCTCAGCCTGAAAGTATTGCAAACTCAATGTTGAAAACTTCTTGTAATTCCAACTCAATTTTCAACACTGATTCCAGGCTGAAATTCATTGACAAGGCAATTCAGTATACCTAAGGTACATCAAACCAAACTCAACTTGGAGAGAAGTGGCACAGCCTGAATAAGGGAGAAATAAAAGATTTCATCTGGAGTGTCCATCCTCTTCAAAGTCCCCCTTACTGACTGCTGTAGAGAGTAAAGGGTGACCGGTGACCCGAGCGTGATGACCAGGCCTAGCTAAATCCCTGCTCTATGCTTTAATATGTCATACTTGTCAAGCTGATAAATGAAATGAGAACAATCCTTCCCTCTCTCGCTCTCACTCCTTCTCTCCCCCTCCCTGGTCATCTCTGACCTCCGGATCAGTGAGAGAAAGGAGAGGCTCATCACTCACTTCATTACCAATCATCCATCCTGCAATGGCCGTCTGTGAGGAGCACTGACCCCTTCCTTATCTCTGCCCACACAGGCATGCAGACCCCATCAACATCAAAGTGCCCGCCTCCTACCACCACTGCATGGCCACAAAACAGGGCGTGAAGTGGACAGAGAGGAGAGTCAAGATGACAGGAGCCCAGTTCGATCTAAGCACTGCACGTTTATATTAGTTTCACAGTAGTTACCAAATTATTCATAGCAGTTACTAAATCATTCACAGCAGTTAATAAAGAATTTAAAGTACTTACTGAATACTTCACTGTATTTAAGAAACAACAGTAGCCACTCAATATTTCACAGTAGATACTGAAAATCTCAAAGAATTTACTGAATAATTCACGGTAGTCACTGAATAATAAATAACATTTACAGAATAATTCACACTAGTATATAAAAATGAGTTGTTTTAAAAAAAATTCATTTACAGAATCATTCACACTAGTTAGTGAATAATTCACAGTAGTTACTGAATAATAAATATAACTTACAGAGTGATTCACAGTAACAGTAATTACTAAAACAATACAGCTGTTATTGAATAATTCATAGCAGTTACAGAATCATTCACAGTAGTTAGTGAAGAATTCATAATCGCTTGTGAATAATTCACAGTATAAGAATAAGTCACAGTTCATGAATTCATAGTAGTTACTTTATAATTCACAGCATTTATGAAATAACTTACAGTAGCCATTGAATAATTCATAGTAGTTATTAGAAATCTCACAGCATTTACTGAATATTTACAGTCATTACTGAATACTAAATAGCATTTACAGAAAAAAAACAGTAGTATACAAGAAATATAGCTGGTACTGAATAAATCATACTAGTTAAATAATCATTCATAGTCCAATACCATGAGGACAGCTTAAAACATTCTTGGAAGTTAGGCAGGTATATCTAATATATTTTTTATGTGACTAATTCCCCTAAAAACTGAAAAAAATATGTTATTAATCTATATTATCTATATTAATTCATAGTCTTGATATGAGTCTTGTGTTTCTCACAGATGTCTGATGACAGAAATTGTAACTTTATAGATCTAAACAGCAGAAACCTGACAGGGTCAGATGACTTCCAATCACATAAGACTGAAGATTGCCAGAAGAAAGTCCCACCTCTATGATTGCTCAGAGAGTCTGTCCAGTGTTAACAGTGTTAGCAGTGTTGACTTCATCTCAGAAGCATAATTTTTCTGGCCTGCTGAATATTTTTTGAATATAAAATAGACATTAAGAAGAATTCATCTGCAGTTGATGTTTGGGTGGCATGCAAGATTTGACTTATTAATTCAAAATGTTTTGCAAACAACATGAAACTCTTCTGAATTTTTCCACCTCATTTTTGAAAACGGCCTAGAAAAAATATGGATCTCAATATTACTAATTACTCTCTAAAAGCAACAGGTCCTAATGAAGTTGAGGGGCAAATGCCTTCTCAGCTTTAACAGGCAAGTAATAAGCTGTAAGATTAATAACTGAACCATAAGCCTGTATTTTAAGGGGCAAAAGAAGTTCATTCAGTTAGATGAGGCAAGCTGCATAGGCCCACAGTGCAGCACACTGGAACAGTCTGTCTATAGGCACAGCCAGCATTCTGTAAAACTAGTGCTGAAATCAATAAGATATGACTTAGAGAAGTCCCGCATGGACCTCACTCGCCTTCACTTAGACAATACACCTTCTCTACACCCCCAACCACTTTTTATCCCTCACCATTCGAGCATAGCCTTGCTTTACAGCCCCAATAAAATACAAATGCACCTTTACTACCCAGACTGGGATACGGGGATATTTATAATACTCAGCTTTCCATTTCCTCTCAGAATGGAAGGCCACGCAATAATTGGAGCCATTTTTTTAATGAACAAGTAAAAAGTCTTCTCATGAGAACGAGAGACACACACTTACCTGCCTGTATCTTATAAATGGCAACAATTGCCCATTATATTACACCATTCACTGGACAGATTGTGGTGAGACTGCTCTCAGCTCTTTGCCAGTAAAATAGAAGATGTATACTTTAAACTTACTGAGCTACTGCCAAGAAACAGTAAGTCCAATAGTGCAGCGTCAGTGTAGTTCTATAGAATGCCTCGAGGCAAGTGTGTATGAATGTGACGGGAGGATTTGACTTCACCAACCTCTGCTTCACATTCAAGGCATGCAGAGGCTGTAATTTCATATTCGTATGCTGCTCTGTTTGGACAGTGTGGAAGATAATGCATCGCAGTGTAATAATTGTTAGCACACTAATGTTCCACACAGTATAAAAAAGAGACAGAACCTGTTTGATGGTGTATACACATTACAGGTGAATGCACTATTTCCTAAACATTTTAGTCAACTAAATATTTAGACTATCAACTACATATTTAGACATCTGAAGTAGAAAATTCACCATAGGTCCAGAAGTATCCAGACACCCCTTAGTGAATTCAGCTACTTTAAAGTGCACACAGTGATGACACAGGCATTTAAATGTACTTGCACAGTTTAGAAAAGTACTGCTAATAGAATAGGACATTCTGGCTTGGCCACACATCACCACGCTCATTGCCAGCAATCAGCTACAGGGGTATAAAGCTGCTGACCATCTGTGTTTACTGGAGTGCTGGAACTCTGTCCAACATCTTCAGGATGAGTAGGAGTGGCATTTGTGATCCAGAACTAAGCATCCAACATCAGTACCACCTGACTTCACTAAAGCTCTTGTGACTGAATGCAATCAAGTCCTCATAGCAATGTTCCAGCATCTAGTGCAAAACCTGTTGTTACTGCAGCAAACAAGGACAAACTCCCTATTGATGCCCTTGATTTTTAGAAGAAACCCTGGGTGAGCAGGTGTCTACAAACATTGGACATGTAAGCTCAGTTTCAAGGACCTGGATTAATTAAACCTAGTTCTACACTTTCCTTTTAATGGAGACTCTCCATTTGAAATGCTGTATAGTCCAAGAAACTAATGCATAATGAATACTTTGGATGTACATGTGTCACGATTGGCCCCTCCCAGTCCTGTCCATGTGTTCGTGTTTTGGTTTAGCCCATGTGCATTTGTTTTGGTTTAGCCCCATCGTTTCATGAGTCCACCCCTGATTGTCTCCACCTGTTTTCCACCTGTCCCTCATTTTCCCTGTGTATTTAAGCCCTGTGTTTCCCTCTTGTGATGGCTGGTCTTTGTTGGTGTTATCTGCTGTGTTGGTTGTTGGTTGTTCTGGTTACTGTGTGTTGTTAGAACCTCCTTACTGTTTGTTTGTCTGTCATGTCTGCCCCCCGTTCAATCCGTGTTGCCTCTATGACCCTGGACCCTTATTCAAGCGCAATCGACTAACTTTTTATTTTAGGGAAGATTCTGTTTTATTGTACAAATCCCACTTGCAAAGTTGGAAAATCAAAGTTTGCTCTTTATATTTTACAGTTTTTATATTTTAAGATGGTAAAATTGTGAATGTAAATGCATCTTTTGGGGCACTGTGATTTATCAGTTTTGCAATGTGAAACAGCACACAGCACACTTCATAAATAAAAGAAGATGCATGACAGGCCCAGAGGTCATGAAGACCTAATCTGCCGCAGGCTAAGATGATAGTTACTCTTACTGTATGCTCCGGCGAGAATTTTAAAATCAATCCTGATTTTCCTTTAGATCTTGGTCTCCCTCCTCTGGTCTGCTCCATGCATCCATCTTCCTCTCTACAAATCTGACAGTGTTCATTCTTCGTTTGCTTTCTCTGTGATGTTTCACACCTTCACTGACCGAGTGGTTCAGCAAGACTCAATTAATAACAGAGAAAGATTAACGACCTGCCCTTTTTTTTTACCCACCGTTCCCAGGGGGCTCAATTTATCTCCAGGAATTCACGGCTTGGAAAAAACCCATGATTGACACTTCTAACCTTCATTGGGATGTAATCCTCATCTTTAGCACTCAGAGATCTAATTAATTAGTGGAATCTCATTTCCTCGCTAATGCAAGTGGACAGAGGCATGATAGAAGAGAGAGGGGAGAGAAAGTGAGGGCGAGGGCCAGGAGAAGGAAGAGTGCTATATCACTGTGTGGAGCTGCACTCTACCTGCCTCACTCACTCACTCCACACAGTAGAGCTGCCACCTTCTATTCTATGCATAAAGTACTAAAGCAAAATGATGAAGGTTAAGTGTAAATTACAATGCTGTACAAAGTTCAGGGGCTACCCTTCATTTATTATATCTCCAGCCAAAATGGAATTTTAGGATAAGTTATTCATTTTTCAGGAGACATTTCTGGGCATTTGAGATATAAAATAATCCGCTTGCATAAGGAAGGAAGGAAAATAGGTGAGAAACAGGAGTTTCCAAAGCTGGAGTTTAAGGATAAAGTGTAAATGGAAGTCTTGATAACCATGCAAGACCATCAAAACTGTCAACATCAGATAAACAGTAATCAAAGCTCTCCTCTTTGAGGGAGGAGAAAATCAAGCTCCTCTCTTGCTTTAGATCTCCAAAAATCCACCGTTTCTGTCCATCCTTCCACTGTGAGAAGACAACTGAAAGGATGTGTAGCTGCCAAGACTCCCTTACTGAGAAAAGGAGAGTCTCTTGAAAAGAATGGAAGCTGTAATAAGGTAAAATACATCTGTACATCACCTACACTGCCAATGACAACTTTGGTAAGTTGAGGGCTTAGAAGGGACAGTTACAAACTTTGACTCTGCTGCCTTTAATTCATTAGAATTTACCTCTCAGGGTAGTTGGGTCATGTGCATGTCCATGTTGGGCACAGTAAAATGTATCAGCATGTGGAACTGCAGTTCTTCTTGTGTTACTTATGTTTTCTACATAACATGACAGAAATACAATGCTGCCTTTAGTGTTATATACACTGTGATTCTGAGTTTCTGAGATGTATATTCATATTCATATGACTACTTGCTCCAAATGATAATCGTGACACAACACAGCTTTGTTAGATCATATTCCTTACATATCAAAGACAATGCAGCGACACTGAGAAATGGTGTTATTAATAGAGAACAGTAGAAAGAAAGTTCTTTTTTAAGCTCAGTGTTAAGGGCTAAGCGTGCTCAGCCCTAAAATCAGCTGCAGATGCATAAAAAGCCTCTGCTCTTGATAACTTATATTATTTCTGACAACTCAGACATGCTGAAGGCTTCATCAGCCTTCAAATGTACACAGTGTAAAGAAGCTTGCAGAACTCTATGCATGGAATTCTGTCATCAAGAGTAGCTGACTATCTTGGCACAAGACAGCAAAGAAGACAGAAACAGAACGGTTTGCATGCTGCCCCTCTTTTCTCTGGAATACTAATTGGCACTGATGTAAAGTTCTGAGAATGGGTTCTGTCTGTTCAGGCTTGTTCATTTGTCTTTAAACTAATGCTTTGACTGAAGGCATAATGACCTTTTCACCAGCTACGAGTCAAAGGCCCAGGCCTAATCTTTAAAAAGACTATCTCTTTAGTGATTAGGACCCCTTAGAAAAATACAAGCAGAAATATAAACTACACAAATATCCAAAAACATCATGAAGAGAAATAAATGATGTTTTGATAAGCCCTCAGGTGAAAAGAACAAAGAAGAATAAAGAGTCGGAGAGAGAGGCAGAAGGGTGAGCGAAAGGGCACTCGAGGAAAGTTCGCCCGAGGCAGAACTTCGTAGAGCCGGAGTAGCGCTCAACTCCACTCACAAGTCTATTTTGCAAGCAAGTGAAGCTCAATCTCTAGATGATAATGGCTGAATGAATGGGAGTTTATATACTTTATACAGCAAAGTGCCTGCGAAATAATGCAGTAATGCAATGTTATCAATTGACGCTTGGCCCCCTCCTGCTTTCAATCTATTTGCATATAGATGAAATACTATAATAACTCCGGCCCTACCTGCAGGAGTAAATATTTTGCTGTCTGTTTTGTCTAGCCATCCTGACACCTACAATGAGCTACTAATTGAAGACTGGAAAGAATCTTTATATGGCGGCTGACATTCAATTACGTGACGGAGATCAGATTAGGGGGAGGCCCAGAAAGCGTGTTTGAAAAGCCCATTTTGTGTGTGAGTGCAGAGCAGAGGCAGGGGCTATAATTTGAACGACTGTTTGGGGTTTGGCTGAATGCCGCTGCTGTGAGTGAAATCACTACGCTATGACCCAAGATTAATTGGATGTCTTGAGTGCGCGCGCGAGAGAGAGGCAGTGGCGGCCTGCAAGAAAGGCATTTCACTTACTTTTAATACTCAGAGCATTCAAATCAAATCCTAACTGGTTTAGTCTGCGATCATTCTTCGTAGTTAGAATCATCGTACTATAAAGCTATCATATGTTAAAGCTTTTCATATGGTTATTGTGCAGCTTGTAACATGGTGATGTAATGAAAGGGGATTTACTCTCATCCATCTCATCTATAGCATGCGATATATGCTAATAAGTTCTAGAGATATCACATTTTGCTGGGATGAACATGCATGGCTTCATTAAGACGACGTGGCTTCTATCCTCGGGAAAAAAGTGTTCAAAATAAAATTGCTCTTAATCTCTTTTACTTCTAGATCTGGTTGATTCTTCTCTGAAAAGAGAATGAGATAAAAATAGCCCCTCTCAACAATCAAAACTTTTTAAATTATTTTAAATTATTCTGAGCTTACTCCAACTTACACAGCAGCTGTCCATTACATTGTGTGAAAGCTTCATCATGGACGGACCAGGAAAATCTCCAAAACTGCTTGGAACAAAATCTCTTTTGCATAAACCTTCACTGAACATAAAGGATGTTTTGCCTTCTTCTGTAAGTATATTTTGAATATACTTGTTTTACTTTGGACAGCGATGGTATGCCACATCTACAGTGCTACAGCAAAAATCAGAAACCATCCTTTTGTTTATATATACTTTCCAGTCAAAATGACCATTAAGTAAATGTTTTTCATTTTTCAATGTTGAACAAAGAAGAAAACACCTAATTAATGGAAAATAACACAAGTGTAATATCAAATCTACTCTTTACTTTTGTGCACCTTACTGCCACTTTAACTCTCAGATGAGACCTCTGGACTTTGGAAGTGCTTACAAGCAAATGCATAGACAAAAATAAAGAAAACTATATATTTTTATTATTATTATATTTAGATGTTTAAGCATCTGTTAATTTTATGTATATACGAATATATATCTCCTACCGCAAAATACATAAATCAGGATTCTGGACAGAAAACCACTGCACACGTTTATCTCAGTGATCTCACGTCTTAACATTTATCTGCACAGATGGAAGCGAAAAAGATCTTTTATCTTATTTAAGTGTGTTTTACTTCTTTTCATATTAATTCCTAAAATTTGACTGTAAATCTCCACCCTTTCCTTATGTTGAGTGAATAATACGCAGTGCCTTCATTAAACACAAACATCCTCCTTGACTAAAAGCAGCAACAGCAAAAGAACATTCCAATTCCAATTTCTTCTTTGGGTGCTGTTTGCCTCTCTGTGAAATTCCAAGTGCAATCCACTCTGTTTTTGGATTCCCTCCCCTACTGCCTGAGCGCTAGATTGCAGTGTAGTTCTCTATGTAAATTGATTGTCAATGGCCATTTTCTCTACATCTGTAGTGATGTCAGTGTTTGGCAGCCAATCATAGGATTGATTGCTATCCAGCACAATGTTTGACAGCCAAATAGAGGATTGATTACAATCCACAAGAGCCGGTCAAGGCAACAGGTTTTACTCTGTGGCAGTTTTATTCATTCTTCGGAGGGCGACATCAAACGCTTCTTAAAAATATAACAGCAGTTAGTTTTCCAATGCGGCTGTGAGAAAAAAATATTCAACAGCATGCAGTTCAATTTGGCTCGTACTGACTGCAGGAGGTGCGGCAAAGCAGCGGGTTTTCCTCATGTGCCCCATGAGATCTTATACTAACATGACAAAGTCAGTAATACAAATACCTTGATCAGCAGTCTGCTTATAACACAGTAACATAATGAGGTGGGAGTTATATATAGATATAGATGTTGTATATGCTAATATGTTCTAATGATGTCAGAATTTGGTGGAATAAAAATGGAGCCTATTGTGATCACATTGCTTCACTGAGAAAAGAAATATTAATATTCTTGCATGTATGTCCACATTTTTAGTGAAGTTCAAAAAAAAAGGTACCATTTTACTGAGGGGCAGTGCTCATAATACAAAACAACACTTACATAAGCATTTCATGACAACTAACATGAACCTACATAGACATGTATATAGTCTTATTCCAACAAGCATCAGTTATCATAACATTTTTTATGTGATATGACAAAATGGCAAAAGCAACTAAAGAAATTAATGCTTATTGGAAAAAAACACTGTGTAGACGTAATGTAGGCTGCCCTTTAGTAATATGCTACCAAGAAATAATTCAAATCACAGTCATCTTTGACATAAGAATGTTGCCCATTTTGATGAAACAGGCTGGTAGAATACAATTCAACAAGCACATGAAGACTTATAGGTAACTGCTGAAACAAAGGAAACACCTGAGAAGATGAGGGATACAAATTATATAACAGCAGGTGCTTCAAACAGGTGCAGGTCCTGAATTAACTAAGCTAATTACCAACCAATTACCGTATCCTTCTGCTCAGTGTCAAGCAAATAAATACTATTTTAAAGCATTTGTATCCTGGCAATGATCTCTTCTGGACAATATCTTCCATCCACATAGGCTATTACTCTTTCAGACATAAAATCCCAACAGAAGACAACATGATACAATCCTGAGTGGCTGCTGGGCTAGTATTGACTACTATAGTATAACTTCTTGTTACATAGAATTTGAAAATACATGATCTTTTACGTAACTGAACTACAAGACTTTCCAATGCAATCCCAAAACACAAACTCAATGCAATGTTTTTGTTACCAGAGCATGGCAGGTCCTGTTTGTAAGACCCCTGTGCTGATGCTGTGTGTTTTACATATTCATTTCGCTTCAGTCATTTGGGCACATGGTATGAAACAGGCAGGTATTGTGTCCACAGACTGGTTGCTATTTAGTGAATCAGACACTCAGGAAAAGCAAGCACTAGCAGACTGTCTGCTGCGAAGCCTGACCCGAGCACCTCCCACTAATACCTCCAGTTTTCCTCAGACACTTCACTAATTCAACTCAAGAGTCTACATACTATGGTAGATGTCAACACATTATAAACTATATGGGATCAAATAAGCATGAAGTTCATCATCACAGTCAAAAGGAGTGTAAAAAAGCACTGATGCATTGAGATGAAGGTGACAATTCTGCACTGACTGTTAAAATTCAGACCAGGGGTCTCTAACTCCCATGGTGAAGAGCAAGACTCCAGCACAGTGAGATCACATGCCTACTCTAACACACTTAAGAAGGTAATTAACTGAGGAGTTGAATCAGGTGTGAGCAGGGAAATCCTGAAGCTGTGCTGGATTCGGCCTTCTAGGACCAGGGTTCAAAACCTCTGATCTAGACATTAAAAAAGTTTAAAGCAATTATAAAAGTACTGAAAGGCTTGCAAGGTTGTTAGAGTTTTGATTTGAATTATTATTCCAGATTTTCCACTTTTGGTTTTAATTTAACCTAAACTTCAACTTTAACATTCTTTTTTTAACGTTCCTTTGACTTTCGCCTTCCTTGTGCAATGTTACATTCCCACAAAAACCTATGGTCTGGAGGTGAGTGTGGGGACGGCACCATGTGGAGAAGGTGCATAGAAATCAGTAACAGGCTATATACAGGCTATAGTAACAGGCTAGCCTGTTACTATACTCATGTGTTAATGTGATACATTAATAAGCACAGCCAGAAAATGAAAAGATGCCATAAAAACACAAAACAATCCCAAAGGTATACTGACACTGATAGACAAGAAAACTGGGGTCTCAGGGGGCTGATCCAACCTGGGAGAGAACATAAATGGCACCCATGAGAGAAAATAATAAAAGGAATTACAGCAGGTATGATTTTACTCTAGGCTGAGCTATAACAAAAATACAGGGGGTGGTACCCACCTCTAAACTGGTGTGTCTAGACTAGCAATGTAAGTGCGTGCATGCTCATATCTGTTCTTCCTCGCAAGGCAAACCAGCACAAAACAGTGAGGACAACATTAATGTTGTCCAGTAAATAAAGAGCTAACAATGACAAATACAGCAGTAACTGGTTGGTTATTTCACTGACTAGCCAGATCCATCCACTCATTCTACACGTTACCGTCCCCACACTCACTTGTGGGAGCGTAACATTTGGGAGCTTCTTCGATTCTGTTATATTTGATCTCCTGAGAAATGTGTCCTGAAACCTATCCAATGTACCTCATAGCCATCTTGACTGCTAAGTAAATAAAGTTAGTCTGCAACTTTTGCACAATAGGGTATGAATCTATTCACTGTGATTTGACAGTAAATAAAATTGCCATTCACTAATAAAAGTTCCACCACTTTTTCTATGGCGCCACAGTACAAGCAGAACAAAAAAGCTACATGAAGTTACAAGCAACAAAAAAGTGAGCTCTGCTTAGTTGTGCGCACTCTTAGCAATGCTTCTCTCCACCTACAGCACTGTAGTAAAGATACAGGTGCCTAATCAGAATAGTGACTCTAGTCGACCTTTCGGCAGCGAGAAGCGCGCTGCAGCGGTTTAATGAGGAGACTAGTGTGACAGAAACACACTGTTCTTACTGCGATTATCCCCGGCTCGCAGTGTCACACATCAATTTAGAGACTGTGTGAGATCAGTAATGTGGGCTCCTGAATAAACCATTAGAAAATATAATGAATCAGTGAGAGGTGAACGTGATCACTCTTGCAGTGATGGAGACTAACAAGAGTACCGCTACTTCGCCACTGTACTTAAGCGGTTGTTCAGAAGATGTGGACTTTACTTGGGTATTTCTGATTTGAATACTGATTTGCATGCTCACATATGGCTGCGTAGTGAAAGACAGTCTGACTTATATTCCAGAGACCCTGCGCAGAAATAAACAAACAACTAAACAAGCTCTAAAGTATGGGATGCTTCCAGGCACAGAAGACCATGTTGATAGATTGTGTTTGTATAACTGTGTACTGAGTGACAAATGAGCAGCCAAATCAAATCTATCCATTCGCCTTAGTTTTGGAAGTCATTCAGACTTACAGGCTTTATCCATTATATTTTCTGTTTATGGAACAGGATGGTTGGGGATTTTTGAGCAACAGCATTTGCAGACTGTTGATTAGCAGCATGACAAAGGCTTGGAATGCAATATTTCATTCAAAATTTAGGAGGCTTTATGATTTAGTTATAAGGTTCTATTGGGAGCTACAAGTTAGTCTGCACAAAATGAACTACAGCAGCATCTGTAAACTTACCACGGCTGCTTTAGGAGCAGTAAATTACACCAATTAGACAGTGAAATCATGTTTTTTGGCAGTGAGAAGTGCTTTTATATGGGACATTTAATTGGATTTCCAATGACATACATACATACTTCAATATGCAATGACGTAATGAGTAATTTAATATGCATTACACTGCAAACAAGAAATAATTGAACCCAGTCTGCCATCATTTTTTTTTAGATACACACACTGCCAGAATCTTGTATGATGTCTTTTTATGAAAAATGGAGGATACAGAGTATGAAAAATTTGTCAACTGTGCTGTGAACACTGACCATAGATGTTGACCCTAGATAAGGCGAGTTATAGTATTCTGTCAGAGACAGAGGAAAGGGTCAGTGAATACAGCCAGGCCAGTGTGTTCTGCTAACTTTAGTGGAGAATATAAATGATTTAGTGGTGTGGAAAGCTTTGGCAGCAGAGTTCTATTCAATTAATCACCGCTGCTGGGGAACATCAGGAAGCAGAGGCTTTAAACACTCACATCAAACACATCATTACTCATGCATACTGTTCTGAATGACAGCATAGAGAGCACACACACACAGACACACACACACACACACACACACACACACACACACACACACACACACACCTGACCCACCCTGCATCTGCCTCATGACATGCTGGATGCATGTGTGTGCATGTATTATACTGTACATGTGCACATTCACTTATAAATTTAGGCCAGAAGAAAAAACTGTTTCTCCATTAGCCCTAGACTTATTATTTAGTTATTCATCTTAAGCTTTGTTATTCTGTAACATCTAAAACTTCCTTGGTAACTACTATGAAGCTAATATGTAAGTTATGTTTCTATGATGGTGAGAAAATGAAGTACAGATACAAATATAGATCCTTAGTGGAGGCAGAAATCCCACGATCCAGTCAGAAGACCTGAGCCACAGTATTATTCTACTGTGATTTTAAAGCTTTCAACAAAATGTTGGGATAATGATATACTGGACTAATTGAGCTGTCAGACTTTGTTTCATCTAAAAAGTTTAAAAGTTTACACTTCGTTAATTTCATTTTGTCTTTTTAGTAATTTAGTACTTTTAGTACTTTTACTAAAGCAAAACACACAAAAAACTTCCTCTTACCGTAATGTTTCAGCATAAAAAGAGTCTTGAAAACTAATTTATATCAAAGTCATTTTTTTTTTCTTTTCAGTATATAGTGTGAGCACTCTTTGCATTTATTACAGCTTCCATTCTTTTGAGAAACCTTACTTTGAGTTTTTTATAAAGAAATTTGCAGGGATATTTTTCCATATTTTTCCAACTGGATGCAATTTCTGCCTCTCACCATCCACATCATCGCAAACACATTCTGTCTTCACTTTACATCCATCAGGCCGGAGATGCAGAGCACTGGTGTTTGCACCTTCAGCCTTATCAGCCTTTAACAAGCTGCCCTGCTGAAACAGATGTTCTAATGCACACTTTCAAAGGAAGTAACTGCTGTACAGGCCTCATACATTAAAATGTGCTTTATGATGAGTCCTGTTGCCTTTGTTTGTTTTAATAGTGTTTAAACGTATGTAATTTTCAGATCCTGTATGTCCCAGAACATGTACAAAGACAAGAATTTCCTCTTTGGAAGACAACAAAGAATCTAATCTAATCCAGTGATGCTCAGGTCTGGTCAGGTCTCTGGAGTGGTCACTGTTCTGAGAACATTCTTTGTTTGAAATGCAAGTGTTCTTATTTTGACAGATGCACATCCTCTCAGACCTATAGTGTTGAGTTGTCTTCTCAAAGTCGAAGGATGCACAGAAACACTTGTGGAATTTTTCAAATCTTAAGCAAGTGGAGCTTGATTTCTTCCTCCCTTAAAGATGAAAACCACTTAGCTGAATGTTTTGTGGGTCTACCAGGTCTTGCATAGTAATTAAGGGTCCCATTTTGTGTATGTCTTGTAACATTTTCTTAACTCCTGTTTTGAAGACTTTTGTTTTTTTTCTTACTTGTTTTTCCTTCCTTGCAAGTGTATTAATTGTTATCTAATCTCCAGAAAAAACAAGTTAATGGCCATTTTGACTATAAATGAAATAAAGTTATTTTTGATCTCTCACTTTTGCACAGTACTGTATTTAGTGGATATGCTTATCTGAGCAATTGATAATGTTAGCTGAATGTAACAGGGAATCTTACTGATATGGCCGTAGCTGTATGAGTGTGGAACTGAATGTCTGATCTCCCATGTGCGGGCCATCCAATCATGCCTAACAGCTTTTCTCAACAGAAAGGGGAAAAAGGGCAATGTAAAACAATCAATTTTGTTGTCCTACTAAGCTATCAATACGCTTTATACAGATTACAATATTAAAGATTCAATACAACAAATCCTCTCCATGGATCACCACCTTATCGTGGTGGAGGGGTTTGCGTGCTTGAATGATCCTAGGAGCTATGTTGTCTGGAGCAAAAGCTCCTGGTAGGGTCTCCCATGGCAAACTGGTCCTAGGTGACAGGTCAGACAAAGTGTGATCCATAATAACCCCTATGAAAACACAAGAACAGGACTTGTGTACCCTGCCCTGAACAGGGTTACCGGGGCCCACCCTGGAGCCAGGCCTGGGGGAGGGGCTCGCCAGCGAGCGTCTGGTGGCTGGGCATTTCCCTGTCCCGAAGGAGTTACATGAGTCCCCCCTCCCATTGACCCACCACAAATTTGAGGGGCAGTAGTAGGGGTTCGGTGCTTTGTGTATTGGGCAGTGTCCGAAGGCGTGGGCCTTGGCGTTCTGATCCTCGGTTGCTGAAACTGGCTTTTGGAATGGGGACATCAGGCCGCGAACTTCAGCTTTCGCTGGATCGGTTTGCAGCCGAGTGTGAAGCGGCCGGGATGAGAATCAGTACCTCTAAATCCGAGACCATGGTTCTCAGGCAGAAAAGGGTGGAGAGCCCTCTCTGGGTTGGGGATAGGCTCTTGCCTCAAGTGGAGGAGTTCAAGTATCTCGGGATCTTGTTCACGAGTGATGGTACAAGGGAGCAGGAGATTGACAGGTGGATTGGTGCTGGGTCAGCATTGATGCGGGCTCTTTACCGGTCTGTTGTGGTAAAGAAAGAGCTGAGCCATAAGGCAAGGCTCTCAATTTACTGGTCGATCTACGTTCCCACCCTCACCTATGGTCATGAGCTTTGGGTAATGACCGAAAGAATAAGATCGCGAATACAAGCGGCTGAAATGAGTTTCCTTTGCAGGGTGTCTGGACTCTCCCTTAGAGATAGGGTGAGAAGTTCGGTCATCCAGGAGGGACTCTGGAGTAGAGCCGCTGCTTCTTCACATCGAGAGGAGTTAGCTGAGGTGGTTCGGGCATCTGGTTAGGATGCCTCCTGGACGCCTCCCTCGGGAGGTGTCACAGGCAAGTCCACCTGGGAGGAGACCCCGGGGAAGACCCAGGACACGCTGGCATGACTATATCGCCCAGCTGGCCTGGGAGCGCCTCGGAATCCCCCTTGGAGAGCTAGTGGAAGTGGCTGGGGAAAGAGAGGTCTGGGCCTCATTGCTTAGGATGCTGCCCCCGCGACCCGAACCCCGGAGAAGCGGAAGATGATGGATGGTTGGATGGATACAACAAATGTCTGTAGTTTAGGCCTCCATGTATTGATACTGTGTTTTCACTGAATGCGTAACGATATTGCTACAATTTCACCTCTCACCCCAGCCCTTAGGGCTAAAGGGGTTTAGCATCACTAAAAAGGCAGAGATAGATCATGAAACAAGCAGAGTACATTTCTCCTCAGTGTGTGTTACTTTCTTTCTGAGTGAGTGTGTCTGCTTGTTCAGGCTGAAAATATTTCATCTAGTGTCCTCACTCCAGGCTCCCAGACTTTCCCTGACAACTCTTTGATGACTGATACGAATGCACTTCTGCAGACACTGAAATAACTCTCATCAGTATGTGATATTAGCTGGCAGAAATTACACTCCTCCATTGATCCAGGCTTTCAGGGCGAAAAAAAGGGAGAGAGAAAAAAATGCATATATACCAGGAAATGCATATCTTGACAAAATGTCATGCTTGGAACAAAGAGGGTGTGGAGAGGATTTCAATGTGGCGAAATTGATTTTCCAATTTTTTTCTGAATTTGCTGTCAATGCAGGTGATAGAGTAGCCTTAAAATACACAAGTGGGTCGATCTTGAATGTGACCTGCGCATTTAAGAAGGTCAGACGCACTGAAAGCTCACAATGTAGCTATGTGCTGCCAACCACACCTGTTATTTAACAGTGTTACCTCATATTATTTTATGCCTACAGTGATACAGACACACATACACACTCACATTCACACCTGCCTCTGGTTAACGCACCTGATGTCACCTTGAACACGGTGTGTAGAGCAGCTGCCACGTGTTACACACATGAGCGCTTGTCTGAAACAGAGCTAGAGCTCATGGGAGTAATGCAAAACCTCCAGTAGAACTTAAGGGAACACTGCATGTCAATCTAAAGTTCCACCAGTGCGGAGCCTTACAGGCATCTACGCTTCTGCAGTCTGTAAATGTCACTCAGTTCGCACTATAAAGAAATCAGACGACTATAAATCAGAACAGACAGCATTTATATACTTTCAGAGTACCTCAGTTTTCATTTCAGACTGATGAGCATTCACACGCGCACCCACGCATGCTGATGTTTATCTCATGCGAGTTGTACAGTGTTCCAGCTGACGGGTTTTCTGCTGGCCTTGTCGGACACAGCCGATACTGGTGGCTAAGTGTGTATAACCTCAATTAAACCATGCTCTAAGTGTCTGACAACAGCTAATATTCCTCTTCCAGCAGCGGGCCGAATTGATGTTCCCGCATTCGTCACCCCACTGAAAAAGCAATCATACTGTTGTCTCGCTCTGCTTAGGAGACGGCAAAGCACTGCCTGCAGTCTCTCATTAGCATTCGCTGCTAACACCACACACTCCCACGCACATCCCTCCATTCTCTCCCACACCTACCGCTCCTGCCTACACACCCCCAATGACAACTCAGAAGCAATTAATTTCAGACCCTCTTTAAAAAGGCATCTAAAGGGTAGATGATTCAACAAAAACATGGACTAGCCATACATAGCAGCATCTGAAACACACTTTTAAAATGAATGGTTCTTCAAAAAAGGAGGGTTATTTGGAGCAATGCCATAGAAGAACCATGTTTGGTTTCCGGAAGAACCCTTGAACTGAATTATTTAAAGGACTATCCAAGGGCAGGCACCGAATGTTTTTTACAGGGATGATGAAACATCTGAAGGAGGCAGGACAGACACCACATTTCCAAAAGTGGTGGGTCAAAATGTATTGGTCCTAACCAAAAAACACCCAAAAGTCATAGCTATGATATAATAACTTGTCCCAATAAAGCTATTTATAAAGCCTGTCAGTGTATGTTTTGAACCTGCAGGTTCATTGGGTTCTGCCACTGTCTTCATTATAAGAAGGAGAGAGTTCACTGGAGGAAAATGAATAAAATAGCTCAAAATGCAACAGCCAGAACAATTTGAAAAATATGTTTTTGTATGCTATTTCACCCACACGCCATAGTCTATGTATACCATTAAGCATTAATGTGGCTTTCAGTTTTGAGTTTCTAGATCTTTCCTTATTCAAACAGACAGGAATCTGGCGTTGTATGAATGTTGAAATAACTGCCCTCTTTCACAATCTCTCTACTTCTGCTCAGAAATCTAGGATGTTACTCACTCAAGGTGGCAGCGGTTGTTATCACTCTACTTAATGTTTCAATGACTTTTAGAATGAATAACAAAGTAGTTCATGTTTAAACGGCTAATCAGAAACAATCCACTGCAGCAATCGTCACGCCTCCCTAAAGCACGGCTGGAACTACAGCCGACACAGTCAAACTGCAATTCCTAGAACCCCTCGCTGCTTCACATGACTCCGGACTCGAACCGATCAACCTATCAGTGATCTGCTTCACCGTATCTCCAATTATGCACACCTGTTTTCCTCTGTATTTAAACTGCCTGTTTCCTGAACCTCTTTGCGAAGTATCATCTCTATTATGAGCATTCCAAGCGTTTCAATTTGGTCTGGTTGTTTTTCTGTGTATGATCTGTTTTTCCGTTTTGACCTTGAGTTCTGCCTTGCACTTTTTGGATCTCTGGTTTTTGACTTCTGGCTTTCGTTTTCTGACTGTAATTTTGGATCAACCCTTTGTTATTAAAGATCTTAACTTCTGCCTTGTCAGTGAGTGTCTGGGTCCATCTGCCACTGTTACACAATTTTGCGATAGGAAAGTAAAGATCATTGTTTTAAAGTTTTAATTTAGATAGGCCTGATACAGGTCTAATTGACGAGTAGTCTACTTAGCATTCTCATTAACTGGGTGAGATTACTAAGTACACAGAACACTTATGAATATGCATATTTTGTGTAAAAAAGAGCTGGGGGTGCTGAATGATGTCAATGTCTTTATCACCTTAGAGCTTCGCCTGGAACCATTCCATCCATAGAATAGTTCTTAATTCAACCAATGACATTGTGCCAAAGAACCATTTTTGGTACCTGTTTTTAAGAATGTATGTAAATAGTTGAAGGCTGATATCATTTTCATCCACTTATAAACATGATATGAACATGTTGCATTTTAAAAGGCAACAGAAAACAGGTTAATACAACAAAGCCAGCAGGAGCATGTACCTCTCTGTCCAGCAGGGAGGGTGAGATGACGGTCACAATGTCACCTCTCTCTGGGTCAATGTAGAACATGTTGGGTGAGGGCTTTTCAGGCGATTGCCTCAAAATGATGTAGCGTAGAACAGCATTGTCTGTGTTGGGATCATCTGCATCGAAAGCGGTCATCGTCATCACTGTGGTACCTACAAAAAAACAAAATCACTCGTCATAAAAGTGGCACATCTTTCTGCAGCACTGTGAAATCATACATACTTACATTTCATGTTTACATTATCTGTATATTGGTAGTCTTATTGTAGGTCTGGTGATCTTCTGCTACATAAGCTAAAGTGGAAAAAGTACTTTAGGGAAATGCCTTTGTCCAAGTTATTGTCACACCCCAGTGTAAAGAAGTCACACTCCTGAGAAAAGCATTTAAAACTATTACTATCTTGGCAATAAGTGTGATTTTGCTTGTGAAAGCACTATATAACATTAGAATAAATGATAATAAACATTAATACAGTGAAAGTAATCCAAGCGGTTCAAAAAAGATATTGATATTTTGTGAGATGGTCAGAAGAACACATGTTTTGTTCTCCTTAAGCACCCCAGTCACTGCAAACAGCACACATGAGTTAACTTAATGAAGTATTGATTAGCTGGTATAGATTGAAACTATAAATACTAGGCTGCCTCGAGAAGAGGTTTAAAATTGGTTAAGCTAACACACTAACAGACAAAATCACAATGTAAAGTGTTAAAGCTCGCTTTTATTTATTCTGATTCCATGAAAATACCTGTTTACTACATGCACATTTACAGTGCATCAAAAAAGAGCAGCAGACGAAATGACATCCTGTCCCTTCTGAGTTAGTATTTCAGCACTGCAGTCAGAGTTACAGCGTTCCTGTGCTGTGGAGGTCTCGGATACTTCCTTCATTAAAGCCCTCACACCCCCACTGACCGTCTCATCTGAATGCACTGAGCTGCTTGCTGGAGCGAGCTGCAAATGGAGCCGAGGTGGCAGCTTCAGTGACTGGGCGTGGGCCACGGCTGAGTCATAGCTATCTCTCACAGTTAATGGCCTCTATCACTGCCTGTAACCTTTAATGTTCACTTTTATTATACTCGTCCACCCAACATAAAGCCTGTGGCAGCTAAAAAATGAATGAGGAATAGGAGGGGAATATGGAAAACGTGGTCAAAAATAATTATGACTATCTTGAGTAAATGGGTTAAAGGCAATTAAAGGTAGTTGGAACGGGGTGGGCTTCTCTCCTGCGGTTGTTGTTAAGGGAGAGGAGACATTAGCAGGCAGTAAAGCAGCACACCTCTAATGATTAATTACAGACACAGAGATGTGTGGAAGGACTCTCTGGTGACATCAGCAGCCACGCTGAGCTGTTCCACTTCACTGTTCAGTCAAATCAAGCTAAAAGGCACTCACTCTCTCTCACATACACCCTGTTCATTTGAAGTGATGAAGAAAAATGAATAACTAATGGTTTCACATAAATAGAACAGTGCAGGGCACACTTCATACAAAACCAAACCTTCCCCAATTTTTTGAAATAGAATAGTTTGTTTGTATGTTAAAGACATTGTTAAAGTTTCAAAACATACCATTTACGCTCCAATCCATATGGCCCAAACGGAAACTAAGCTGCGAAAGCAGCCCGTACTATGTACTGTAGCACTGGTGCAGAGTAAGACGCAGAGGAGGCCACGATTCCCACCATAAGAAGTGCTCTTTAGTCAACACCAGCCAGAAACGCATAGGGGAGGTCACCTTCACGGTTGCCACAGCACAGCAAACACATACCACATACCTTTAACTAACGAACACCAATATAAGTCAAATTTAAGTCCTTTGTCCTAAGGGCGCACACCTTCCATGATCCTCCTGATTGCCTGATGGCTACATCGCATGAGCATCTAGAGGGCAGCACCAGCCAGTAGTGGGGCACTACAATACATCTGTCACAAAAACCAACATGTTTATATATACTCACTTATCTGTTTAGCTACATTCATTCATGCTGATGCTCCAAAGACTGTTTTAGCCTGGATTATTGCTCACAACACATGGCAGCCAATCAGAATAGAGATCATACATATATCAGTCTTAAATGTGCAGTAAAAAATAGCCTTTTCAATTCTAAAGGAAAAACAGAAGCTGGAAAAGGGTCAATTAAACATGAATTATATTATAGCTCTTTTGGTCTATACAATACTGTGCAAATGTCCGAGACCACCCTTCATTTAATTGTCAATCAAAATGGGCATTAGGTACAAATGATTACATTATCAGGAAATATTTCCATTTGTAGATAATTCCCTTGAAGGATAAAGTCAGAAGATAAGTGAACAAAACAATTTTTGAAACTGGAGCTTAAAGAATGCTAAAAAAAACTATGCAGAAAATAGAACTCCTAACAACCGTGTAAGACCTGGTAGACCACCAATACTGTCAGCATAAGATAAACAGCACTTAAAGCTTTCAGCTTGAGAGAGAGGAGAAAATCAAGCTCCTTCCACTGTAAGAAGACAACTCAATACTATGAGTCTGAAAGGATGTGTAGCTGTCAGAAAGTGTTACTGAGAAAAGGAAACAGACAAAAAACCAACAGCTGGTCTGTTTTCTCTATTTGCCTGTGCTAAACAGTTGTGTAGTTGTATATTCTGTCTGTTTTTAATTGTATTTATTGTCTGCCTCCTCAAAGCTCTGCTGTTCTATGGCAAATGTAGCAGCGTGTCCTGCAGAAACTACATTTCATCCCTCTCTTAACACATCTGTGATGAGAAATAGGACAAAACAGCTGACTTTGAAAGAAAATTGAAAATATGTAAATCATACATAAGTTAGAGCGGGTGTTTTCAGAGCAATGGAGCAGCCCACCTCAAAGCCCAGACCTCAAGTTCACTGAATGTGTTTGGGATTACTTAAATAGTGAGAAGTAGAAAATGTAACCAGCTTCTAAGAGGTATGGAAAATATCCCTGCAGATGTCCTTAAAAAGCTGAAAGCAAGTCTTCCAAAAAGAATGGAAGCTGCCAAAAGGCAAAGCATGGACACACAAAATACTGAAGTTAATTTTATACCTAGTCATTGAGGTTTCTGTGTTTTGCATTTTCCTGTCATTGAAAAAATAATAAATTGTACTTAAAGGCTGTTTTGACAGGGAATTAAACACATAAAGGGTGGTTTCTAACTTTTGCACAATACTGTAAGTGCATAGTAAAATATGGGTCTTTTTAAATCTTACAAATTGGTATTATACCAGTCATCATCATACTGAAGCCTAAGTTACTGAACATGTCATGTATGGCACAATAATCACTGCAGAATGGTGTGCAAAGCAAACTGAAACTCAGAACTTGTTTTCTAAGCATTTCCCACCTTCAAAAGAGAGGGTACAGTAAAGCCCACCACTGACACAAAGTACAGTGGAGCTAAATAATGATGCATCCACATCACAGATGTATGTTTTCAGTCAGATTGATTTACATCAGTACTCAGCTAGGTATATGTAGTCTTTAATATACAGGGCGACGGTATGTGATTTGAAATGTTGGCTCTGAGCTGAAAATAACCACTTCAATAATCCCCTTCTAGGCAAGCAAAGTGCTGCTCAATTAAATTCTGCGACTGTGTAAATTCACCAGGATTGCATATCTGGAACGCATCCAATTTTGCATCAGAAAGGGCCTTCTGTTGAGGGAAGAGAAACTGACTCATATATCTGTGGCTTCGCTGCAAATCCCAGTGGCCATGCCACACACCGTTTTTAAGGTTTCATTTGCCACTCATCAGATGGCTCAGTGTCTGCTTTATCAATGTATTCAGAGATTTTAACAAGACTCTCCTCATATCAGACAAAGCCTCCACAAATCCAGGGCTTCTCAGTGGATAAATCTGAACATTAAAAAATTGCCCTCTAATGCTGTAACTATTTTTGAGCTCATCGTTCTAATCAAATGACCATGCTAATCTCAATTAGTGCCTTCTCGGCACTCAAGCATTAATAAAGTTGGTAATTATTGTTACGTTAACCTGTCTCCAGAGCTACTCCCATAAAAATGAAGAGTGCTTGGAGGCATTTAGCACGTGTCAATATGGCCCATGACAAAGCCATCAACTTCCATCAGCACACGCATAAATCAACAAGCACGTCTAATTGGTTAATAGGACTAGCCAGAGAGTGAATGCAAATCACCAACCTGCAATTATGAGGCAATAATTTCAAAGCTGGGCACAATTCAGGAGCTATTGTCTTCCTTTATGAACTCCATATTCTCTCCAGTGCCAAGGCAGAATCAATGATAACTGCATCGGAAGGTTTAATGGGAGGGCCTCCAAATGGCCATACGTCAACCTGTGGGCCTCCATTACTGTATTATCAACTCTTCTCATCTTATCTGGAGTATAAGATCAGGACGGATCAGATCTCACTGTCTCTCTCTATGAACTCTGAACAGAACAGTGAAATGGAAAATGTCTCATCAAATGCCTGACTAGAGCAGCTAATTTAATATAGGGCACGTCGCCTGCAGCTAATACTGCATTAACTTACTCTATATTCTTAAATGATTCGACCAAAATATTCTCACAGCTCAGAAAGAATGAGAAAGTAGGCTTTTGGGTTGATACATCTGATTTCTAATGTCTCAAATGCAGAAATACAGCAATCAACATATAGTAGACAGTTAAAAACTGTAAGAAAAGCGTTACACTTGCAGTCAGGTTAGTAGACTGGGGAATCCGTCTGCATGAGAATGACAGATTATTAGTTAATTCTTGCCCAGAGCAGCCTATCTGGTAAACAGATGTTTGCGTACAGCACAGAGGCACATAGAGTTCTGGGGTTTACACTCCACTGGAACTTATTCATTTATTTATTATTGCACTGGGGCTCATAAGATCCTAATGATGGCACGGCTGTGGTACGCATGGCTATTTGTTAAATGTATTGTGCAGATCCTGCTATAGATCTCGTGTCAAAACTGGCAGCCTGTTGGAGGCCACAGAACAAGAGAATTAAAGACACTATGACCCTGTTAATACCTGGCTATTTCGTGCATCTTGACTATCAGAACTAAGTCCAGATAGATATTATTTAAATTTGTTTTCAACATTTTATTTTTCCCTATTTGGCTTGTCATTTATTATGTTATTATACTTTGTTACAATATCGTTGCAATTTTCTCAATTTACTCTGATTAGATTTTTACTCTTAATTTGTACTATGAAGATTAATATTTTTTTTTATTATTATTGTTAACATTCGATATGCACTGCTCTTACTTCTCTCTTCCTCCCTGACTTTCTGTATATGCTTGGCTACACTGTAAATGAGGGTCACCGTCAATGTATTCCCAGTTTACATAAAGATTGACTGAATATCCACACAAAAAATCAGGTGTAAATGAACCCAAGACAGATATTAATCCAATCCAAACTTCAGTAGGTGGTCTGAGATGCATTTTAGAGAGATGTTCTACAAGTGTAAATGCATCCATCTCTCCAAGCTACATTCAACTATCAAAACCCCTCCCACCTCCATCTGTTGTTCTGCATCTGGGGGCAAAAAAAAACAAAAAATAAAAAACAACTCACTGACCTTCCACGACTCAATAGAGGCATCAGGGCTCTTTTAGCTCAGTTCTTAATGTGATTTTCTCATTGTCAACTCAATTCAGTAGCCATCAGCAGCCCAAGCTAGTTCAGTTAATCTTTACTTTGCCTCGTCTTGCTACAAAACGTTATGTTTTAGTCCACGTGGTCCATAAATGCGATGACAAATACAGAAGGCTAATTATGCCATTCATCTTTTGACCAGAACAGGAAAAACAAGGTAATTGTTGTATATGAGCTGATTTGCACATTACATACCATGTACACTGTTAGAAATAAACGTACTATGCAGGTACATGATTCATTCATAAAGGTACAAACAATGTAAGTGTACCTTCAAAGGTACAGCAGTGGTTTTAAGGTCAGATGGTGCACCTTACATTCCCCAATGGAAAAGTAGATATTTGTACCTTTTCATAACCAAACATTTTAAATCAGAATATTAAAATAAATAGCCTGGAGACGAGACGGGGTGTGTGGAGTCAGTTCAGTTTAGAAAATATCATTTCAGTGGATTATGGTACAATTATGTTCCCTGACTAAAGGTACTGGGATGTACCCCTGAGGGTACCAGTACAGTGACGAGAGAGGTACTGCCCCAGTGACAGTGTCATACCTTTTTTTCTGAGAGTGTAGCAATCAGATTTAAAATAGACTAACCAGAGACATATTTAAATACCAAGTATAAATGACTGTGGTTAACATTTGAACGAGGTCACAATCCAAATATACTTCACAAGGTCACATAGTCTGTGATTAACACCTGAGAGCTGGAATTGTGCACTGAACTGACTGGATCCAGAAAAAAGACATTCAAGTCAATGTTTTCATTTGCAAACCTGCTCGAGTTCTCAAAAGCGACTTCTTTTTCCGTGAATACTGGATAAAAACAGCACATTAGGAAGCTGCTGAATGACCACAGCAGTGCCACTGAATGTGGTAAAGAGGAGCACACAGACAACACTGATGAATTTGTCTAAAAATGCTTGCCTTGCACTACTTTCCTACATGAGCACGTGTTCCTGTCTCATCTGTGCCATGTGACATCTGAGGCTAGGAGACACCATACATACTGCACTTGATAGCAATTTAACTGAAAGAGAAGGGTTGCATGGCTGCTGTCTCCGACAGCAGTAAACAGCATCTTCCAGATAGATGACTGCCTGCTACTCTTTCTCTTTGAGGTCACTGAGGCTCAGTGGTGCAATGAGGCCAGAAGTTTGAAAAGATGAAGTTTTATGTTGGAGGAGGTTTTCTTCACAGTGACATACTTTTCCATGATTTAGAGCAGGAATGACACACACACACACACACACACACACACACACACACACACACACACACACACACACACACACACACACACACAATCAGCAGAAACACTTCATTCAAAACTGTACAAAAAAAATTGTTACTGTATAGTAAATCTAATCTGATTCTGTCTGAACCAGTTATACTGTTGCTGAGCTCAGTCTAAAACACCTTTAATAGATTTTATATTATTTTTTTCATGGGAAAGTACTCTAAAAGTGTAAAGTGTAACTGTTTTTACAAAACGTATTTTGGACTGAATACAGATACTTTATTTTTGTTTTCTCAACATGTATTTACTGTATATACTTGTATTCCATTACATCCCAACCCTGCGCACTGATTCAGTTTTTTTTATTCCTTTCTACATTGTAACATCAGTCAAGACAAAAAGGAAAGTAGGAACTAAAAAAAAATCTCACCTGTTACCTTTTTATAGCGCTTACGCTTGACTGGTTGATTTACAATTAAACACCTGAGTGTTTGTACACCTGACAGCCATGTTTGATTAGATTGTTTACAGTTGTGCTATTTTGAAAGGTGATAGTTTGCAATGGCAAAGAAGTGACATGCTGTTAGATTTCTGTATCTAATGTAGAGAAGTAAGTTGGTCTGCAAAACGCACTGTGAGGCTGAGAATGTGCTTATAGTTGCGCGGCTGCTGTTTTGCTCACGTTTCTATTTCTAATTTTCGTGTGAGCAGTTGTCAAAAATTGCAATTTGGTGACAGCATCTGTACTGCTTTGAGACTGCTTACTGTGACTTTTGTAGCTTATAATGATAATAGCTTTATAACAATAATACTTTATGTATAGAGCAATTTTCATACCAGTGACAGTTCAAAGTGCTTTACTGACAGGTGCTACAGTTTCACAGTAATGGAACAGTAATTTCTTATATTATAGTTATTGTTACTGGCAACTATAATAGAAAAGAAACACTGAATAACAAAGTTAAGAGCATAAATTTAAAATCAGATGAAGGAATGACACAAATTATAAAAAAAAAAAGATACAAGAAGGCAGCATCTTAATTAAAAGCTAAATTAAAGAGATATGTATTCAAACCTTTCGCAAAAAAAGTGCACACTGAGCTTGATTATCTAATAATGGTGGAGTTCCACAGTTTAGGAGCATAATAACAGAAAGACATCCTCATGTTTTATTTCTTATATATGGTATCTGCAGATCTATGATTATGCACTGGAACATAAGCATAGAGAGATTCTGAGAGGTGCGCAGGTGCGAGAGTACTTAGCACTTATAAATAATAAACTAAACTAATAAAGAGATTTTAAAATCTATCCCAAAAGAGAGCAACAATACATCAAAAAGAAAAAATCTTATGGTCATCAGACTGTGTTTAGCCCTGGGCCTAAATCAGCTGGGTGGACTGTACTCTTCTCTTATGTTTCTCATATGTGACTTCACTCTGCACTAGAGTTCACCTGTGAACATTATATTGGCCAGGCAGCAGAAAAACACATAATTGGGTCTAGTGTGACTTTAGCTTCTTTGTCCTTGTTGTTCTCTCGCTCTCTATCTCTCTCTCTCTCTCTCTCTCTCTCTCTCTCTCTCTGCAAATAAGTGAATGGGCAGGGTGATTTTAGAGAGCACAGCTGCACTATAGAACCGGCTGAATCACAGTTAGTGCCAATCAAAAAGCATCACTTCAGTTCTGGAGATGGTAGCACACAATTACAGCTCCAACGCTTAACCATATGAACATTAATTTTAACTATGCCACAGTTAAGTTAGGCTGCATAACTGATGGGGTTCAAAGATTTGCAACATTTAAAGTCTCCATTACTTATTGCAGCAAAGCTTGATTATTTCCCCATATAATGCTGATTGTGGTGATTTTTGGGTGGTTCATTTAAATATGTATTAAATACAGATTACAGATTACCTGTTAAAAACTGTAATCATAACCTAATCCAAATGACTATATATTATCTATCTATCTATCTATCTATCTATCTATCTATATATATCAATAGATAGATAGATAGATAGATAGATACATAATGTATATAATAACTTTAATTAAAAATGTATAATTAAATAAAGAGAAGAGAAAAATAATGTGAACAAGACTTTTTAACAAGAATTTAACTTAACACACATCAAACATAAAAACCACACTATGTTATGAAACAGAATGATAGATTATATATCAATCTTATTATAGGATATATAATATATTAGATTATATATATATATATATATATAGATGATTTAAACACTGTGTCATGCAGAAACTGTAATTTCACATTTAGTGAAATGCCCAAACCTAGCATACGAAATTATTTAAACTATCAATATGACAGATAACAAATTTGAATAACAGTATGTATTTTTGAGTTTAGACATGTATACTGAAACCCTGGAGTCCAGAAATCAAGATTTGCTCCCCAGAAAAAAATGGAGAGTGGTTTTAAAATTAGGAAAATTTCAAAATAAAAAAAATAGCTATAAAAACCTATAAAAAGCTATAAAAACTACACTGCTGTCCCAAAATGTGTTATTATTTGATTTATTTGTTTAAAACCTGTTGTCATGCTAAAGTTAAAAGATCAATCTTCTTTTGAGACCCCTCATCAACATTAATCATAAACAGAGGCCATTCTAAAAGCTGACTGGCCATCAGGTGTGTTCTATCTGCTAAAAGGAATGAATCCTAAGGTTTCATGTTGGTACATTGGGTTGGGACATGATTGTAAGTTACAGACTCTCTGTAATCTGCTCTCAACGATTGCAGTCCACAGAAATTATTCAAGTTAAAATAGCCATTAAAATACTGTAGGTCTGTTGCTGTAGAATCTGGTGATGTAGAAATCCATGTTAAACACTTCAGACAAATACTGGAGTTTTCAAGTTCTGCCAATAAAAATAAAAATACTTAATAAAAAAATTCTATAGATTAGTTGAATAGGACACTAAACTGCTGCTGGGCAGGGACGTCTTCAGAATTCTTTCCTGGCAGCAGCACCGCCTCCCTCTTCCCCCAAATTGAAAAATGCTTTATGGGATGGTAAAGTTTAGCATTTAAGGTAATAAAGTCTGCTAAAGATGGAAGTAGTCAAAGTCAAAACAAAAGACCGTATGTGTGAGTTAGTGTTCTTACAAAACGGTACAACTGAGCTAAAAAGGATTAAAATATATATCCCATGTCGCCACATTCAAAATGTTGAACATTTACACAAAATACAACAAATCACAGACCCTCATATAAGAGGCTGAAGGGTTCATTACAATACGGTAATAAAACTACTGAATCCTTACTAAAGATCGGGCTGAAGTTAAGGTGGTCAAGCAAGGTAAGGATAGTGTGCTAAGGTGATAAAGAATGTTAGGGATGGTTGCAGTTAAGGTGGAAAAGTAGGATAAAGATTGATGGCAGTTAAAGTTAAAGTATACTAATGGTTAAGGAGGCAGAATATGCTAAGACCAGTGGTAATTAAACTAGTAAAGTTAGGTAAGGATGGTTGAAGTTAAGGTGGTATGATAAGGATGGTGGTAGTTAAAGTGGTAAAGTATGATAAGGATGATGGAAGTTAAGGTGGTAAAGTTAGGTGAAGATGGTTGAAGTTAAGGTGGTATGATAAGGATGGTGGTAGTTAAAGTGGTAAAGTATGGTAAGGATGATGGAAGTTAAGGTGGTAAAGTTAGGTGAAGATGGTTGAAGTTAAGGTGGTATGATAAGGATGGTGGTAGTTAAAGTGGTAAAGTATGGTAAGGATGATGGAAGTTAAGGTGGTAATGTTAGGTAAGGATGATGGAAGTTAAGGTGGTAAAGTTAGGTAAGGATGATGGAAGTTAAGGTGGTATGATAAGGATGGTGGTAGTTAAAGTGGTAAAGTATGATAAGGATGATGGAAGTTAAGGTGGTAAAGTTAGGTAAGGATGGTTGAAGTTAAGGTGGTATGATAAGGATGGTGGTAGTTAAAGTGGTAAAGTATGGTAAGGATGATGGAAGTTAAGGTGGTAAAGTTAGGTGAAGATGGTTGAAGTTAAGGTGGTATGATAAGGATGGTGGTAGTTAAAGTGGTAAAGTATGGTAAGGATGATGGAAGTTAAGGTGGTAATGTTAGGTAAGGATGATGGAAGTTAAGGTGGTAAAGTTAGGTAAGGATGATGGAAGTTAAGGTGGTATGATAAGGATGGTGGTAGTTAAAGTGGTAAAGTATGATAAGGATGATGGAAGTTAAGGTGGTAAAGTTAGGTAAGGATGGTTGAAGTTAAGGTGGTATGATAAGGATGGTGGTAGTTAAAGTGGTAAAGTATGGTAAGGATGATGGAAGTTAAGGTGGTAAAGTTAGGTAAGGATGATGGAAGTTAAGGTGGTAAAGTTAGGTAAGAAAGGTGGCAGTTAAAGTGGCAAAGAATGGGAAGGATGGTGAACATAAAGGAAGTAAAATCCAATGGTATTTTGGTATGGTTTGGTAGGGATAGTTGTAAAATCCGGGTACAGGGTAGATGGGGACTAAGGTGATTATGCACGTTGGCAAAAAAAAAAAAAAAGTTAAAAGTTAGCACAAGGCCCCTTGTTCTGTACACCAGCAGCACTTCAGCAAGGCCACTGTCACATGTAGCATATCCTCTATTACAGTCGTCTAGGGAAATCAATATGGCTCCTGGATCTCATTCACCCTGGGGAGGCCCCAGAACTGTGTGATAGGCATTGTAATGGGAAAGAACAGGACACAGATTGAGGCAGGATGAGAAAATGATGGAGAAGGTGTATGCGAGCGATAGAGTTAGATACCAGGCAGAGAGAGAGAGAGAGAGATAAATAGAGAGAGAGAGAGAGAGAGAGAGAGAGAGAGAAGGGGGGGATGGAGAGAGGTCTGGAGGGAGTGAAGACAATGGAACTACAACACAGGGATCAAAGTATTATCTTCAAACTTGTCACAAGTTTGAAGTTTACAAACAATGCGCCTGATCTCTCATCTCTAAATTCTCGCAGGACGACGCTGCTTTACCCACACACACTGCCAAGGGACACAGCCTTCTCAGATAAATCTATGGCTAACTAACGACACAACACAGTATCTGATTCAATACTTCAGGGAACAAGAAGATTAGATGGTGAGTCGGGTTCTGTACTGCAGCAAGCGAAGCTTTTACAGACTAACTTCTGATTAGCACTGTAGAGTATTCTAGAATGCTTTGGCAGTTTTAGCAAGAACGAGAGAGAAAATAAGATCTTAGCAAAATTTCAGCCTCACTGTTTAAATGCTGCAGTCTGTGTTATTTTGCCTCAGCTAACACTATTCAATGTGGAGCTCAATGGCTTGGCTGAAGGCAGCCTGCAGACAGACTTGTAGTACATTGTTGCTGTTTGGACAAGGCCACTTATCATGATTTCATATTGAGGTGACTCTTCCGGAGCTGTTCCTCCAGTGTTCCATAAACAAGTATCTTGCCCTAACCAACATTCAGCCTTTTACACACCCCTTCTACTTGTTGCTGATCTCAAGTATGTTGCGCTACGAGACAGACACTTTCACTGACAGGGCCCTTAGTTGCTGAATCTTCATATTCATACACTGTACCTCTCAGAGACATTTGCCTCTCCACTTTTACCCATTAATTACTGGTCCTCATCCAAAGCTTATTTCTTATGGTCAAAGAGATGGAATAAATGGACATTAGGATTTGCCTCCAGAGCACATTTAAATATATATAAAAGCAGGTCAATTTGAAATCCTCCATTGTTGATTTCTACCTGATGCATTTTCAGTACGTGTAGCATCCATTAGAGTCAAATGTGAACAATCCTAGCAAACTCACGTTGTGAACGCTGAATTATGGTTAATAAGTGCAAATGAACTAAATCACTGATTTTTGTCCGGTGCATTCCAAACGCTTGCCAGCTATGACGTTTTGTATATTTGTGTGCAAGGGAAAAGTTACTTTTTGCTAAAGTTTACAGCCTACATTGGCAGAATAGTGTGGATATGTAGGAAAGCTAAGAGTGAAGCTAATCTGCATTGCTAAAGAGTCATTAGTGCTGTCTCTTACAGGGTTACTGTTTTTTCCCCTTCACAGCTCCATTCCTAGCCCTAAACTACATTTCGGGATTCAGGTACACACGATTATAGTTGCACTTTCTCAGCCTTTCCTAGCTTGGTTAAACCGCAATGCTCCCAGCACAGCACGCTGCTTGCCACAAATCCCACTTCAAAACACAGTGAACAAATAATAGGACAGAGGTGCACGGCGCTGATAAAAATCGTCAGAGCTGACCCTGATTCTAGGCCCGCGGTGGTGTGAGCTGCAGCGTAAAGCCACAAAATTGCTCTCCTGCAACAGTCATTCTCCTGCCTACGCAGTGTGAAGAGGGAGGAGGGGAGCACGAGCTAGAACTTATTAATGCCTGGAGAAAAAGTCACGGATGAGGTGAGGCAGTGGATCGGGATGCAGAAAGACTGAGTGTGACAGAGTTGAGCCCATCAAAGGTTTGAGGACACCTTGCTTTCTTGTGGAATATAAATTTTTCTGATTCTACTTTTGAGTTAAATCAATGAAAAATGGCTGCACACATTTTTATCAATCAGCCTTTTGCTATTCTATAATATTTAGCAACATTTAACATGTTCTTCAAAGTGTCGACCTGCTATAAAGAGTGTTGCCAACATAAGTTGCCATTTTCTCCTTTACTGTTATTACTATGATCCAGAGGTGGCTCAAACTACATCTTGAAATATCTGCTGTGTGATAATAAATGCACTGTGTGTCGGGTTGGACAAAAAATTTGAGGCCTAATAAAGCTCTAGTTCAAAACTTCAAAGGACTGATGCCTACTGACATCACACTAAGAGAATAGAACGTGTGGGATTTATTGTTGCTCCCAAATATTGTACCAACGCATCCTTTCCCTAGTAATTTAACAGCATTTTTCGATCTAATTCATATCTGTGAAGTCTATAAGGTACACTCAGTTACCATGCACAACTACTTCAGCACATTTTCGTAAAAGAACAGAAACCTGTTGATTTGAAATGCTTATATTAGATGTCAATAAGTAAATGCTGAAGCAAGCTTTGACTTCTTTTATACGCCAATGTTTTTTTTTACATACAGGGAAATTGATTGCAATTACTGTATATGGTATTCGACTCTACGATGCAGATATGGTTTTCAAAACATGCTTGGGTAGTATTAAAATTAAATGACTGAAAAAAAGGGCAAAAAGAGCAGTCTGTCATATTAAAACTAAATATTTAGAAAATATAGGTGTCCCCGAAGTTTTGGCAACCAGCGTAAGACGAAAAGCAGAGGGGACAGTGCGCGTGTGTGTATGTGTGAGTGTGGCAGAAGGAGCGGCAGACAGCAGTGTTAGCAGCGTGTAATTGCCCCTGGTTGAATAGAGGTGGTCCAGTGCCCTGGGGCACGGTGACAGCGGCCCTCTCCACCCCTCTGCCTCTGCGGCCTGTAATTCAGAAATGAAACCTTATCCCTCCATTCCCTGCTCCATCCTGCCTCTTTCCCTCCCTCCTTGCCTCCCGCTGCTCTTTCTTTCTGCCCTCCTCTCTCGCTGAAGCAAGCTGTTCCCCCACTCAACCTGCTTCCTCTGCAATAGCAAACAGTGCAAACACAGCTAAGACAAGGCCACCCCCACTTTCAGGCACACGGGAGCAAAAGAGGGCAATGCACGTCGGCCAGAATCCACCAGGGGCTCAGCAGAGATCAGTGTCTGAGTGCGCGGAGGACACACACGACATGCTGGTTTATTTAGTTATCAATTGATCCCTTTGTTCCTCTTCAGAATGTAGGACCACACGACCACAGCCACACGCTGACCTTGACAGATACAAGCGAAAGCACGAATATGCACGACAATGGCTGCAGATTAGGATTCAACATCGCCTCCTTTTCTCATTAACATTGCTTTGTGTATTAATTTGTTCTTGAGTGATTTTCAATTATATCGAGTACACATAATATTATGCCCATTACTGAAAACAAAGGACTTATGCTGGGCAAATATGTACAAATGGAATGGCAATGTAACAGAGCAGATGTAATGGAATGACATTGTGTCTAATTAAACAATAAATAATATGGATGCAAAACACAGGTCACAGCTAATATGTGAGAAACTGTGCGGACAAGTGAAGTCAAAATAAAAATAAAAATGTAATTATCACCTCTGACCGAGCTTGCTGTGTTAGTTGACTACATTTTAGATCCTATGTTTCTGTGAAGACACAGGACACCACCTGCATCAATCAACGTCATGGCATGCCTACAGTATCTCAGATCTGCTCTGCTGCACACTGCTTGGCATTTGCTTTACATTGCACTGTCTTTTGTACTTTACACGTATAACAAGGCTATACAGAAACAGTAAATAAAACAGTAAACACAAAATACAACGTAAATAAACAAAAGATTGTGTGTAAAAAAGATAAACACACACACACACACATATGATAGTATACAAGATTATGTAAGAGTAAAAAATATAAGCATTAAGACACAATAAAAGACATTAAAATGATAAATCAAAGTGAACCCATCTATCAACAATTATGATTTATGAATTCACGGTCTTTGTAAATTGTAAATGGTTTAAGTGAGCATAAAGTTTATTATGTAATTTTGCAAGCGCTCAATATGACCTCCAGCTGTACGGACAGCACTGATGTCATAGTCAAATTCATCCCATCCTCGATTGGGCATGTCGGGCGTCACTGCACTCACGGCTTTTTCAATGCGATTTTGGAGATCATCCAGTGTCGTGGAACCAACAATGAGCTGTTGGAGGTTCAATGCCCACAAAAACCATGTTGCACAGTTATGACGGATTCATTCTTATTGAAGTGGAGAATGCACAACGCTTTCTGCTCAGAGGTCAAGATCTCCTCACAGACTGACCCTGGCAATAGTCAAAAAGTATGACCCCTTCTTTCAATTGGTATGCGATTGGTTCCTCAGCACCTCACAGTTGTACAAATGTGGCACTTTCAAATTGGATTAATCTTTATGAATCACCCTGTATACATGTATTATCATTGTCTATATATAATCATTACTTTGAGTCACTATTTCAAAATCTATAAGTTATTATTTTAAAAAAGACACCATTTTGACATTCAGCTGACAGAGAAAAAAACAGCAATTTTCCCCTCCTCTAGTTTGGAGGAATGGGATTCTATACTGAAATGGTAACTTTACAAGTGAAGCACAAAAACATTCTTTATATTTAATGTAACAGGTAATTCTGGATCATTTAAATAGGGTCATTTGTCAAGATCTACACAAAATGTTAGGTTAAAAAGAGTTAGGTTTTCATATGACAGCGCCGACATACGCAAGCACAGTGAAGAGGATAATAAAGCTGCGTCTGTGCTCTGTGCTTCCCTCTCTAGAGCACTCCATTCTTTCTCCTCTAGAGGCCCGCAGAGCTTGAGTCACTGTCTGGCACCTGTTCCCCTGTGTGTGCTAATGTCCGCACCTTCTGCTCCATAAGAAGCTCAGAGTCTGCCACACCTCACACACACATACACACACACATGCGCGCACATACACACACACACACACACACACACACACACAGACAACCCACCAGCAACACTTCACACACACACAGCAGCATCTGTGCTAGCACACACACACACACACACACACACCCAAAGCCCATCAAACACACAATCTGTGCTGTGGCAGCAGGCAAAACAGTGCCTGTGGTTATTTATTGTGTTAGAGGCAGAAAGGCCCTCTGTTGCCCCGCGTCCGGCGAAAAGGAACAACATATCAAAACACTTCAGAATGGAATATGGAAAAAAAGCCGGATGGAGGCAAAATACATCGTGGAACTACATGGCTGTCGGAATTCAAAAACTGAAAGCCCGAGAGATGTAAGGTTCGCTTTGAGAAGATGAAGAAAGAGAAATCCTGTCTTCTAAATGCAGTAGAAGCTTCCGCTGAAGGAGATGTATCTTCTAGACTGTTGTCATTTACATGTCACAGGCTTTTTAGAACTTTGAGAGCTGTAAGGAATTAAGCAGTGGTGAGTTTGTTTGACATGTCAGCTTTTTGAGTGGCACATTTAAATGGGGAAGTGTCCCATTAGGGGAGCATAAACAAGACAGCAGAAGGATAAATACGCCTTCAGGCCTTTACCTTGTGCCTGCCTCCTTATACGGCTTCACTCTGGCAGAGTCTGTCTACTCCACTGCATCTGGAGCCTCTCTCTGCAAGCTGGAGCCAAATCAGAGCTGTCATTCATTTCTCATCTCGGCTCTCATACTTTACACCTGAAGGCCTTTGTGCTGGGAGGGATTATGCTGCAACTTTGCAGTTTAAAGGAACGACTGGTAATTTCTCCTGTTAATCAAATGCTAGAGGAACATTTTCTCACAATATTCGTATAAGCATGTGGCACGTAGGGATGAGATTTGATACAAGCCACCAGAACTTCACTCTGACTGAAAGCGGAGGTGCTCTGATACCCCACAACATAGGCCAAACAGGAACCACAGAGCTAACAGAGCTGCTTCAGACCTTCATCCTGAGTATGATCCCAGTCAGTTATCATATTTGTCTGCTTTCTTTTATTTCACAAAGTCAGTTCTCTCACCTCCAGTGGGGCTTCTGGCATGAGCTATTGCTGTAAGTGGGCTGGCTACATTTATTCAGTGGCATGTACTCAAGCAAGATTTTAACGGACAGCACTGTACTTCCAAATGATAATACTTTTACTTCTATTTAAGTTCTATTTAAGATTACTGCGTAATCCACTTCATTCTTTTACCTTTCTAACTTTAAAATCATTAGCAGCAACAGCAAATTAATTCGTTTTAAATTTGTTTACAGTGATATTTTCTCTGGTAATCACACTACCAAGGGCTGTTACCCATCTGTGACATACCCCCTGGTATTCAGGGGGTCCCAAGTTGGCTGGCTTCTCCAGCATCAGCTGGCTGCTAACTCACTCGCTATTGCGGCGCTATCGCTAGCGTCAATGGCACCAACATGTTTAACAATTCTTGTTTTGGAAAAGCTCTTTTCTAGTTTAGTAATATGCTCTTTCACACATCTATTCTTCTCACATGCCTCCTCTTTTGTCTCTGCTTTGAGAAATGAGAAGTCATTCACTCTTTCCACCAGTGTTTTGGGGAATTGCTACAGCGCCACCTTGAGGCAGAGCAGTGCTGCAGCAAGAATACGAAAGATAGAAGCTTGATTGTAGGTGAAGCAGCTAAACAATGACCTTTTACTGAAGTTATATGTGTGTGTTTTTCCCAATCAGACAGCATAAGGTTACATTATTATCAGAGTACCTTCACCCAGGACCCCTAAATTTGCATCTTGGCTGTCAGAATCATTACTTGATCAATCTAATCCCAATTATTTGAGACAATCACAATTATTTGAAATGACCTCAATTAGTTAGGACTGCAGTACTTCTCCACAGTTAGATTTCTGCAGCAAGCAGCCTGTGAATTGGGTGTGCTTGTCTTGATTGGCCCCTCCCCGTCCTGTCTATGTGTTCGTGTTGTGTTTTAGTCTAGTCCATGTGATTTCTTTGTTTTGATCCCCAGTCCGGCCCCTTGTTTTGTGACTCCGCCCCTGATTGTTCCCACCTGTGTTTCAACCTGTGCCCTGTTATCCCTTGTAAGCCCTGTGATATTTAAGCCCTCTGTTTGCTTGTATGCTTGTTTTGACGTGTTGGATATATTGTTTGGTTGTGCTGTTTGTATGTTTGATTTGTTTGAAGCGTTTGGTGTTTTTCCCTGTGTGCGTTTGAGTTATGTCTTAAGCTCCATATCTCCGTGTTGGTTATTTCAACTTGGACCGTTTCGACCATGACCCTGGATTTGCCCAAAATAAATCTCGCTTATCTCAGCACGAGCGTCCGCCTCATCACTCCACGTCACAGTGCTGGGTTGAAGCAAACACATATGAATAAAGGAAAGCAGTAAATGCATTGATTAAGACATGGTGCTTGTGAAAAGAAAACAAAAAAAATGTTCTGATATCTAATTTGATACTCTAACATGTTTAGTGTCTATTTTGGTGATATTTTTTCATTTGTGTTGCTTTGCCCAACTCACATTATACATCTGTGTAAATGTAGACATGTATTTGGGCAAGAGTGCAGTGTTTCAACAGTACATCCAGTATTAGCTATAAATCAAACATAGATAAGAAGCAGCCACTACAGGTTTGTGCTTTCATAGTTGCATTGAACAAATAAGAACAAACAAGTAAAGCATTAATTGTCAGATAAAATTTCATGGTTGTAACAAGCCTAATGCTCATTTCTGCAAAGAGCATCAGAGGTTTAGTTTTAAGCACATTCAAACATACTCAAAAGCAGTCCAAGAAAGTCAGGTTTTGTTCTGCGACGGGCTCAAAAAGTAACTTGTAACAGGTGAGATCTGTATCTTCATGTCCCTCTAACATCCCTGTATTGAGGGTCCAATTATTACACCACAGCTCATTTTAAAATTCTGGGATGTTCTGATGGCTTGTCTCGTTTCTCACGTGTGATCTCACATGTGATGAAGACATTTTAAAGGTGTCCAGAATGATGCACAGAGCTGCAGGTGATTCATAAATGACTGAGAAAGCTATAAAAAACTGAAAACCAAGTTAGAATAAATTGACACCCAGAATGCCTCATATTTGAAATATGGTGATTAAACAAAGAAACATCCCTGACAGAACTGCGAATGGTGATGGTGACAGGAACCAGACAACTGAAGAATTTAACGGCTTTAAAAGCTCTTTCACAGAAAGTTATTACATGAAATGGTTATAAATATGCTGGCAGGTGCCTGAGACACTGTTTTATCACAGTTTTGAGATAAGCCTTTGGCCAAAGGTGACAAATTTAATTCCAAAATACATTAAATGGCAGAGAGGTACATGCAGGGAATTCTAAGCAAATAATTTTTTGTGATATTTCCTCACTACTAAATATTCCACAGTCCACTGTCAGTGGTATTATAACAAAGTGGAAGCGATTGGGAACGACAGCAACTCAGCTACGAAGTGGTAGGCCACGTAAAATGACAGACCGGGGTCAGCAGATGCAGAGATGTAAAGTGAGCAGAGGTCTCAATCTTTGATGAGCGAGTTCAGTGTGACTGGCCTGACCGCAACCCGATAGAACAGCTTTGGGATGAATTAGAGTGGAGACTGTGAGTCAGGCCTTCTCGTCCAACATCAGTGTCTGACCTCACAAATGCGCTTCTGGAAGAACGGTCAAAAATTCCCATAAACACACTCCTAAACCTTGTGAAAAACCTTCCAAGAAGAGTTGAAGTTGTTATAGCTGCAAAGGGTGGGCCGACATCATATTAAACCCTATGGATTAGGAATGAGATCTCACTCAATTTTATGTGCATGTGAAGGCAGACGAGTGAATACTTTTGGAAATATAGTGTATGTATATATATATATATATATATATATATATATATATATATATATATATATATATATATATATTTATACACATACACACATACACACACACACACACACACATATTTAGTAGATGTTCGGGTATTCAGGGCTGTTCTTTTTTTAGGCTGCACTGTTGCTGTAATGTTCAAATAACCTGTGTTCACCAATTAAACCAGCAATGAAATTTCTCCACACATTTAAGTTCTAATGGGCGAATATTTTTGTTAGAGTGAGTGTCTCAGAGGTAGTTATAAAAACAGCCCCATTAATCTACAGAAGGATGCGGCTGGGTATCGCTATAATTCCTCAAACCCTAATTAATCATTCTCGTCAACATCAGGAGAAGAAAGATTAAATCAGAGGCCAGCGTGTGTCCCTTTTCACGGAGGTTATCTGGTGCCTGTGTAGCGGCTGTTTCAATCAGTCAGTGGAACCAAACTCACAATCCCTTTGTAATTCCTTGAGAAAGTACACTGAAGTCTTTGTGACAAGTCTTAGCATTGGTTAAAGCCTGCAGTGAAATACGAATAGGATTATATACACTGCTCAAAAAATAAAGGGAACACTTAAACAACACAAAATAACTCCAAGTAAATCAAACTTCTGTGAAATCAAACTGTCCACTTAGGAAGCAACACTGATTGACGATCAATTTCACAGCTGTTGTGCAAATGGAACAGACAACAGGTGGAAATCATTGGAAATTAGCAAGACACACTCAATAAAGGAGTGGTTCTGCATGTGGGGACCACAGACCACCTCTCAGTACCTTTCTGCTTTCTGGCTGATGTTTTGGTCACTTTTGAATGTTGGTGGTGCTTTCACACTCGTGGTAGCAGGAGACGGACTCTACAACCCACACAAGTGGCTCAGGTAGTGCAGCTCATCCAGGATGGCACATCAATACGAGCTGTGGCAAGAAGGTTTGCTGTGTCTGTCAGCGTAGTGTCCAGAGGCTGGAGGCGCTACCAGGAGACAGGCCAGTACACCAGGAGACGTGGAGGAGGCCGTAGGAGGGCAACAACCCAGCAACAGGACCACTACCTCCGCCTTTGTGCAAGGAGGAACAGGAGGAGCACTGCCAGAGCCCTGCAAAATGACCTCCAGCAGGCCACAAATGTGCATGTGTCTGCACAAATGGTTAGAAACTGACTCCATGAGGATGGTATGAGGGCCCGACATCCACAGATGGGTGTTGTGCTCACAGCCCAACACCGTGCAGGACGTGGCATTTGCCAGAGAACACCAGGATTGACAAATTCGCCACTGGCAGGTTCACACTGAGCACATGTGACAGACGTGACAGAGTCTGGAGACGCCGTGGAGAGCGATCTGCTGCCTGCAACATCCTTCAACATGACCGGTTTGGCAGTGGGTCAGTAATGGTGTGGGGTGGCATTTCTTTGGAGGGCCGCACAGCCCTCCATGTGCTCGCCAGAGGTAGCCTGACTGCCATTAGGTATCGAGATGAGATCCTCAGACCCCTTGTGAGACCATATGCTGGTGTGGTTGGCCCTGGGTTCCTGCTAATGCAGGACAATGCTAGACCTCATGTGGCTGGAGTGTGTCAGCAGTTCCTGCAAGATGAAGGCATTGAAGCTATGGACTGGCCCGCCCATTCCCCAGACCTGAATCCGATTGAGCACATCTGGGACGTCATGTCTTGCTCCATCCACCAACGCCACATTGCACCGCAGACTGTCCAGGAGTTGGCCTCATCAGGAGCATGCCCAGGCATTGTAGGGAGGTCATACAGGCACGAGGAGGCCACACACAAAACTGAGCCTCATTTTGACTTGTTTTAAGGACATCACATCAAAGTTGGATCAGCCTGTCGTGTGTTTTTCCACTTTAATTTTGTGTGTGACTCCAAATCCAGGCATCCATTGGTTAATAAATTTGATTTCCATTGATGATTTTTGTGTGATTTTGTTGTCAGCACATTTAACTTTGTAGTATTCAAAGAGAATATTTCATTCATTCAGATCTAGGATGTGTTATTTGAGTGTTCCCTTCATTTTTTTGAGCAGTGTATTTGCCATTTGTATAAAAAAAAATTTAAAAAAAAACTCAGCCTCAAAACTTTCCTCACTTTTCACATCTACTCTGCTTGTGTACAAATACACAACTGAAACAGAACTGCTGCAGACGTGAGAGATGCACCCTTTTTTTGCCTCTTGCCACTTTAAATTCAGCAAGGTGCAAAAAAAAAACATACTCACTTTTAGCTGTGATGCTACATGAATACACAAGCCACCAACCTGGCTGCTTTTGGATGTGGAGATGAGAGATCTAACACAACAAGGTGCTTTGAAGTGGCGTGTCTAACTCTGATTTTTCCATCCTCTGTCCCCCTGTTGGAATGCCACACACTGGGATTTGATGTGATTAGATCACCTAAGGCCCGTGAGGGCTATGCCATCAGATAACAATCAAAGCCTGGGCACTTTACATAGCCCCTGCTCTATACACAGAAACGCAGGATCAGAAGAAACACAAACAAACAATGATCGTCTTCTGCAGAGGTAGAATATTAATGTGTGAAGGTGCAATATAACCCAAACAACATCAGGAGAGAAACAACCTAGCCTAACATAATACCATAAAACAACAACTTTTTCTCTTTTCCCTAAGGAAACTTTTTGTAGTTATTTATAAACACTGCTTTAAATGAGATGTGTAAAGAACCTTTTGGAAGCTTAAAGGAAATTTAAATGTACACAATTTTCCACTTCCCCCCAAATGTGTTTGACCTGCTAAGACATGTTTGGAGTCTGAATTTTGCCCCCTTAGTTAAGGACTGGAGTGATGAGGCTAATATTACAAACTCTAGAATGCAATAGTCACCCAAATAGTCCAGTTTGGTAAAAATAGATCACTCAAATGCACTCAAACCACATCCAAATACTTTTGGACATTGTAAAAAAACATCTATTAACAGGAATGCATTTCATACTGGCTATTTTACTTGTCACCCAATTGTTCAGAGAGCAACAGTAAAATGAGATTACACAAGAAAACAGCACCTTTATCAAGAGAGAGAGTATCTCGCTACTTTTTCACCAGGATGATACATTCAAATGTGTTGTTAACAACAATGTCACTGTATGATTGTTGTTAATAGTAATAACTTTGATATGTGGCACAGTATTAAACATTAGCTGAAGAATAATTGAAGTAGCTGTTAGCAAACAAGCTAGCATCAAGTTAACTTGTAAGCTATATATATGCTTCAGGGTCCTAGAAATGTTTTTTTTTTTACATTTAATTGTGAATCTGTTATATATTTCATTTGAAATGATGGGGATTTTACCTCATGTAATCTGTTTTTATTGTTCCTCTGAATACACAGTATTATTTTGAGGATTTACTTTCTATTAATTACCATTTTTTTTCACCAGTTTATAGAATATTTTTTGTTCTCCCCATCCTAAAGCGAAGGAATGGATACATTTAACATGCTTCATTTTGTTCACCATGATGGTGTTAGGTTGCAGAGTAAGAGTAAAGGGCTGGTGCCTTTGAGCACAGAGGTTGAACAGGGCAGAACTGGGCTCTTAGTAGGTGAACTTGTAAAGTTTTGCTATATAGTCAGAATGTCATATATTTGAAACCTGATGATGCCACAGCCAAAAAAAGTCACTAATTGTTGGTACATTACGCACCACTACGCATTTCTGTTAATACTTCGATGTCTGTGGGTTGTCAATAATTATTGATAGCATCATGCAACTGATGTATTAGTTGGGTTCTAGTGGAGGATACAGATTTTTTTTTCTGTTTTCAGTTGAAGGAAACATACCCTCATCCAGCACTTTATTAGGAACACCTGTACACCTACTTCTTCATCTTCTTCTTCTTCTTTTGGCTGCTCCCTTTAGGGGTCGCCACAGCGGATCATCTGCCTCCATCTTGCCCTATCCACTGCCTCCTCTACTTTTACACCAACCATCTCCATGTCCACCTTCACTACATCCATAAACCTTCTCTGAGGTCTACCTCTTCTCCTTCTACCCGGCAGCTCCATCTCCAACATTCTTTGCCCAATATATCCACTATTCCTCCTCAACACATGTCCAAACCATCTCAACCTGGCCTCTCTAGCTTTATCTCCAAACTGCTCCATCTTCACTGTCCCTCTGATCTGCTCATTTCTAATTGTGTCCAGCCTTGTCACTCCCAACGAAAATCTCAGCATCTTCATCTCCGCCACCTCCAGCTCAGCCTCCTGTCTTTTAGACAGAGCCACAGTCTCCAAACCATACATCATAGCAGGACGCACTACTGTCTTGTAAACCTTCCCTTTCACTCTTGCTGCTATCCTTCTGTCACACATCAGCCCTGACACCCGTCTCCACCCACTCCATCCTGCCTGCACCCTCTTCTTCACCTCTTTTCTACACTGTCCATTGCTCTGGATGGTTGACCCAAGATATTTGAAGTCATCCACCTTTCGATCTCTACTCCTTGCATCTTCACCTTTCCACCTGCCTCCCTCTCATTCACACACATGTATTCCGTCTTGTCTCTACTGACCTTCATTCCTCTCCTCTCCAGTGCAAACCTCTACCTCTCCAGATTCTCTTCCACCTGCTCTCTACTCTCACCACAGATTGCAATCTGCAAACATCATGGTCCATGGAGCACACCTACTTCTTCATGCAGTTACTAAATCAGCCAATCGCATGGCAGAAGTGCAATACATAGAATCAGGCGGCTATGGAGAAGCTTCAGGTATTGTTAAAGTCAACCTTCAGAATAGAGAAAAATGTGATCTCAGAGATTTTGGCTGTGGCATGATTGTTGGTACTGGTTTCAGTTGCTGATTTATAATTTTCATGCACAGAATGGAGCAATAAAGAAAAACCTACAGTGAGCAGCAGTTCTGCAGATGGAAACGTCTTGTTGATGAAGGAGGTCAATGGGGAATGGCTGGTTGAAACTGACAGAAGAAGGTTTTCTTGGCACTTAAAACTTGACACTTTGGGCTTGTTTAGCAGTGAATCATTGCTTGAATGCCACACCCTACTTGAGTATGTTGCTGACTATGTGCATCAATGTACTCATCTTCTAATGGGTATTTCCAGCATGATAATGCAGCATGTGTCAACCCACACTGGTTTCATGAACATGACATGAGTTCATTGTTCTTCAGTGGCCTTCCCAGTCACCGGATCTGAATCTAACAGAACACCTTTGGGATGCGGTAGAATGAGAGATTCACAGCATAAAAGTGCACCTGCAAGATGCAGTCACATCAACATGGAACAGAATCTCATGAACAGGAATGTTTCCAAAATCTTGTGGAATCCATGCCACAAAGAACTGAAGCTGTTAGTACAGTGTTCCTAATAAAGTGCTCAGTGAGCGTACATGATGTTTTAGAGATACAACTGAAGATTATGGATTGCTTTGTACTTAATGAAGTGAATGAATTGTCCTTTATATACACATAACCTGTATTGTTATTTAACAGAATTCCACATTAAAGGAGTGACAGATTCTGTTAACTCTGGTTGTTTTCCAGTACATTTTTTATGGATTTTTTTTCAGCATAGCTCACAGAAAGTCATATCATGTTCTAAACCATGTTAGCAACTTGAAAAAAACCTTAATGAACACTATGCAATTGAAGTGGGTTATGAAACGTTTTGGTGATGCATTTTTACAGAAACTATTAGGGCTATTTGTGTGATTTAAGGCTTTTCCTATAGCCAAAGTAAAAGCAGTACAAAGAACAGGGAAAAACTGTTCTGTTTGGAACTTCTGCTTCCAGCATCGCTAGCGGAGAGCTCAGTCAGTCAAAACAGTTCCAGTACCAGCAGGCTGTGTGAGAAGGTGGCTGGTGATCCGCCCAGCCTTACTGCTTTGAGTGGCATTGGATCTGCAGGGAGATGAGTTCTGGGGTGTGCGAGAGATGCCTCTACTCAGGGTCTCTGCTCCGCTCCTGCTGAGTGGAAAGCAGGAGGCTGATGATGCAAAACTGACAGGCCTCTCATTGCAACATCTGTAAGTGAACACAACATCTGGAGCCTGGCTCCCTGATATCTCTATGGCATCAGGCTGCGCACACAGCCATACTTCAACATGATAAACATTCCAAATTCAGCTCAAATATTAAAAATTGAGTATTAAGTAATAACCATTTAGCTATCAACCTTTACCTGCGTATTCAACAGTAAAATATTGAAAGGACACTCAGATCAGATGAGACAAGCCCTCATCTGATGTTGTATCAAAAGGTAGGAGGAACATTTGAACAATAACAACAGCTGCCGTTTTATTAAAATGTGTTTTTAAGCTTCCCAGCACTAATGATAGCCATACACACACACGCGTGCGTATACACACACACACACACACACACACACAAACACGCGTAAAAATATTGTTTTATCAATTTAATTCAGAAATGTCAAGGCCATAATCACTGACTAACATGTGGAGAGTATGGTGAGGGGAAAAAAAAATATCAACACACATGCCATGAATTATTACAATGGAAATCCTAGGACTAGTTTTAAAAAAGTTGTTTTCAAACAGTTGATGAAAGTGGAAATGCGTTTTTATGAAAATGCTTAGAATTCAGAAGATATTAGGCTAACTATATTACATTATCTGATATTGGGCTAACTAAATTGCATTATTTGAATTCAGTTTCATATCCATAAGTGAAGTGGTGTATAAGATTAGTGGCATTATTGTGACACTTTATGGGATAATCAGGAGTCCTTCGATATTTTTCAAGTTTTATGATGATTGGTAAATGTTGAGCATGTCAAATATTAGCATACTGATTGCAGCCACAACTTTTCAATTACTAGGTAATCCCTAGATTCCCTGCAATAAATTAGCTCAAAGATGCAGCATGCAAAATTTCAGCTTGAGTGGACATACAGATACTGAGAAACAGCAACTCAGCACTTCCTATTTACATGTGGCAAAATGACTTTGAAATGATTTGAGGTGATGAGATTATTTGAGGTCAGACTTATTAAAGAGTCTTCAGAATCACCAGACTCATCTCTATATGTTTCACAGTGTAGTTATGAGGCAAACTGTAAAATGCCACATTGTAGCACCCCCTTCAGGCCACTCAGGCTCATCTTGTGTACTGATCAAATTTCATTTGTGCTTGATTCATTTTAAAGCATTTTAAATTCATGATTCATTTTAAAGCAGATAAATTATTTATGCAGATCTAAAAAAATAAACACGTTCCAAGCACACAAAGGACATGTGTGTATACACACACAGCCACCACCACGTCCTATACAGCCACCAAAATCCAACCCAAAGCAGGTGTAGTTCCAAGCACATGGAAGAAGAGCACATGTACTTTCCTCATGAGATGAGATTTTTTGCTCTTCTCAGAACACTTTATAATATTTCTATGAACTGTATTGCACCACCATTTCATGCCTTGCTGTATGAAAAAAAATGGTCCAGAATGCTATGAAAGAAACTGGTCCTTTGTTGGACTGTACCTGTATGTACAGTGTGGACAACATACAAAGCACACAGTGTGTTTCCTTTTAACAGGTTTGGTGCTTAAAAGAGATAAGAACTGTTTTATATAGTAGACAGTAAATATAAATGCCTTAAATGGCTAAAATCTTTATGCTATACATAATATTAGCTACACACTTTGGATGACCAAGTAATTAGATGTTCTTCATGAAATGAATAAACATGACATTACTTCAGAAGATGAGAAAAATAAGCATCGTCACATCTGACTGACTAAATCAAGCAGGAAGAATGGGGTAGGAGAATAGATGTGTCTATTAATTATCATTGGAAGGTCCCCCTTATCACTAACACTAGAGTGCAAACAAAACAGAAAAGCTATTAGCCGGCATTCGTTAACTCAAAGCACAGGACGCAATCAATAGAATCAAGACAGAAGAAAAGCGAAAAGCGGGAGGGAGACAGTGGGTGGAAAGTAAGAGCAGACAGACGACTTATAAAAGAGAGGAACAGACAAAAATGACACAAATGAGGTTGGGGGTTTTAGAACAGAGCTAAAATTGGTGCTGGAGGGGGAGAGAGAGCAAAAACGAGAGAAAATATCAGAGAGTGAGACAGAGAAAAAGTTTTCAGATGCAAGAAAACTCTCAGGCTGTTTTTTTTTGCAAAAGTCAATCACATCATATCATAGTGTGCAAGCTACTGACCGCCTGAGGTCTCAGTAACTAAGAAAGACATACAGATACTCAGACGTTAGAACAGCAACCAAGCGTTCACAAACAAACACAATAGAACCTGTGGTTAAGACTGTGCTCCATCTATTAAGAATTATGACAAGCATCTCTTTTAAGACAGAGCCCTACCAAGGAAAAAAGTTTATATTACTTATTTAATATAAACTTTTATATTAAAATTAAACTTTATATATATATATATATATATATATATATATATATATATATAAAAGTACTGTGTATGAAGTAAAAATGGAAGCAACAGCATATGTTCTCAAGACAACAGGACTTCTCATCATGCTTGCAAATGTAGCTAAAGCACACTCTGGATCTGCTGGTTATCCAACATTAGGCCATCTAACCAATGACCAATGCTGGTAGACCCATAAAGGTTAATGCATTAAAGAACTAAATAAACCATTTAAACTATCCATTAATTAGCTCTTTATTTTGGTTTAAAATTTATCCAATGATCAAAAGGCAGTTAAGAATTGGTAGACTAGACAGCATAATTACCCTCACTGTCTGTCCCTCAGGCCTAACTGCCTAATGAACACATCGGTAACAGCATAGAACTGGCCTGTATCTCTCAGAATACTCATCTAAAACTCTTCAAAAATACAGTTTTAATTAAGTTTCTTTTAAATTACATTTCTTTGTTCAATTACACTTCATTTTAAGTTGTGTGCACAGTAGCTGGAAATCAGTCTGGAAATCCTGATTTGTAAAGCACATGTGAGATCTCAGTGGTCTTTGACTGTAGAGATAGCAGCTAGTGGAGATAAGGTTGTACAAATTGCTTTGCACTGTTCAAAGATAATGTGTAATAACGGCAAAAGTCTAGTATCTAGTAATTCTAGTAGTCTACTAGGATTTCACATTTAAATGTATATTCATATATAAGTTGACTCGTACACTTTTTTACGCTTTTTAAAGCTTTTTTCTTTCCTCTGAGCAGCTGTTGTCAAATTGTCAGTGTACTATAAACATCTGTGTTATATATACTGTCATGGCTGGCTCCTCCTTTTTGATCGTCCCCGTGCATTTGTTTTTCCATCTAGTCCGGCGCCTTGTTTTCGTGACTCCGCCCCTGCTTGTCTCCGCACAGGCACCCGCCTCAACATCGCTCCCCATCGTTACAGAAAGACCAAAGAAGCACATGGACAGGACTGGGAAGTAAACTTAACACGAGCACATGGACAGGACAGGGAAGGGCCAATCGTGACATATACACTCATTACTTACTGTTCTGTGCTAAGAAACTGACCACTAATGAAGCCCTAGAGGATGACTAATGCAAAGTGTGCATGGAAAAACACGAGCTGTAGTCTCCAACTCTATACCGACAAGGTAGGTCCTTATAAAAAAAAGCTGTCAGAAACGTGTACACTGCAAAAATCTAAGCAACACATACAGGCAGAAATGAGATTCATCTGACCAGCTAACACATTTCCTATCATGAACAGTTTAATTTTTGTGCCTCTTTGCCCACTGTAACCAGGCAACTTGAGATCAGAATGGTATGCAGTTACTTGTGGAGTATTCTTTCAGAAATTGGTTATAAAGGACCTGCACTGACTTCTAGAAGCAATTCTTGCTTGAATGCAAAGTGATTTTTTATTCAATGAGAGGAAACAAGAATTTCCTGTAGACTGGGATTTTTGCCACTGCTGGTAGACCTGAATATACACTTAGATATACCTGCAAATTCAGCTACTTGCCACAGTGTGAAGTAGCAATAACTCCTTTTTGCCAATCATTAACATCTGCTTTGTGACCCATTGTCTCAAACATTGAATGAGGCATTCACTTCACTGGACCACCTCTTCTCAATCTATGAATCCCTTCACACACCCTACAGGTATTTATAGCCTCATCATCCTTGTACTGTCTGTGGGAGCCTGAAGTTACTGCCACTTTAAACACACTCGGTGACAATTTTTTTTCTCAATTCCAGCACACATTTAATCGTTTATGTATTTCCTACCAGGTTTATAATTGGCATGAATGTCTGACGCATTTGTGATTTTATGATATTTGTGTGATTATTATTCTGATAGCATTGTAAAACAGAATTTACCTCGACCCATGCACTATTTTTGATCTCTCCAGGGTGACTGGATGGCATTAGCCTGGAACTGTCACTAATGAACTGCTACCTCAGCATGGCATTGCTTTTACTACACTGTACTTGACATGATTGAACTGTTCATTTCTTACATGAGGCACTCTGTTTTCCAACATGCTACATTCACTGGTCTGACATTACCCATTTAGGCTAGTTAGTTAAAGCTGTGACTCACCATTACCAGGAGCAGAAAACATGTTGCCACCTTCATTCAAAGTTCTGTCTGTTCCACAAATTATTTAAGTAAACAACACATCAATAATAAAACATCCATACTGACAGTTTTTATAAGTGATGTAGATGACTTTGTTATCTAATTGTTACAGCTCTAGTGAATAACATCCTCAGTCACATGACATAAGCACAAGATATTTACTATAGTAAGCACAGTACAGACAAAGGCTACAAAAATGCATCCTGATGTACTGAAATGAGAAAAACCTGAAAAAAATCTACCCTGCCTGCTTTGTCCTCATAGTTACTGACTTTTTTGTATTGTTCTCAAAGGAGAGATGGCCGTGTTTGGTATGAGAGTCCTACTCTCCACCGGTTTATAGCCTTAAGCAAGCCATTCGGTCTCACTGGCAGCCAGCAGAGACACAGACTTCATCAGATGCTGTGACCTTGTACTAGCCTCTAATGAATGCCCTCATGACCCAGCATCACACATCACTGCCAAACTGAGTCTAGCTCACACGCTCGCAGCTACTCAAACAGCACATCATACATGATTTACTCTTCTCTCTGGAGCACTGAGGGACACATAAATAACAAATTAGCGAACCTATTGAGATCCATTAGCATATTTACTCTTCTGACAACCCAGGAATACTGAATATGAAAGATTTATTCCACACCAACCTCGTCCTGCCATTCTATAACCCTTATTGTTTGAAAATTTAGGATGAATGAACCAAGGTGGAAAATCACCACCGACACTGTTAGAAATAAAGGTCCTGTGCAGGTACATTTTTCGTTCATCAAAGTACAAACAATATAAATGTTCCCTCAAAGATACTACAGTGGCTTAAGTTCCAAATGTGTACCATAAATATTTTTTCCAGGTGAAAAATACATATTTGTACCTTTTCATGAACTAATAAAACAATAAAATAAAAAGCCTGGAGATGAGACGGGGTGTGTGGAGTTAGTACAATTTAGAAAATATAGTTTGGATTATGGATTATGATACAATTATGTTACCTGACTAAAGCTAGTGAGATGTACTTTTGAGTGTACCACCCCAGGGACAAGAGGGGTACTGCTCCAGTGACAGATGTGTACATTATCTGAGAGTATAATTCATTTACAGTACTGTGCAAAAGTGAGACCACCCTGTCATTTATTTATTTTTCAGCCAAAATGGCCAAATGAAAAAACTTAATCATATTTTTCTAGAAAATTACAGAACAATCTGAACTACTAAACATACACCTCTTTAGTAGTCAGTGTGTCCAACTTTACTTTCATTACAGCTTCCATTCTTTTTGAGAGACTTGCTTTCAATTTTTCAAAGAAACCTGCAGGATTTCTCTTAGAATTTGGCTGCATTTACTGCAGCTTACGATCAAAGTAATCCAAACACCTTCAATGATGCTGGGGTCTGGACTCAGTGGGTGGTCAGTCCATTGTCCTGAGAACATCATCTGCGACTTTCTTTGATTCTTCCTTTTTGTCCATTTCCTTTTCTTAGTATCAGCTTCTTAACAGACACACATCCTTTCAGACTCATATGGTTGAGTTGTCTTCTCACAGTGGAAGGATGGACAAAAACACCTGTGGATTTTGTGGCTAGATTTTCTCCTCTCTCTCAAAGGCAGAAGCTTAAGTACTGTTTATCTGATGGTGACAGTTTTAGTGGTCCACTAGACCTTGCACAGTTGTTACCCCTATATCAACTTGTGCTTAATGTCCATTTTGACTGGATTAAATAAATGAAGGGTGACCTCTGACATTTCTCAGTACTGTGCATTAATGGTTAAAAATGTTTTGGAACCAATTTTGGAGATTTAAAGATTTGACTATAAGAAAATGCAGTTAGTGCACACAGTTAAGTAATAAATTAGGCTACATTTACATTTAATTTGCATTTTGTACTGGCAAGGTCTTGTCTGTTCTTCTATGGGATTATTTCATAAAAATTACATTTTCTTTCTGCAACCAAAAAAAGATTACACAATACATTTTCATCCAAAGCAATCACAATAAATCAAACCAGGTTTTAGAACTGCATTTTCCATGGATTTTCTATGTTTTTTAATGAGCTCTGAGAATAAAGAATTTAGCCAAACCTAAGAATAGGAGTTTCAAAGTATATACACCATGGGGGTCCTAGAAGGGTTAATGAAAGAAAAACCTGAGGTGTGGACTTGAGTGATGAACTTTTTTTGAAATGGATTGTGTTACTGAGTCATGCAAGGGCTGGGATGGATATTTACCTGGCTAAGCCAGCCAAAGTGGCCTTGCATCTGACTACTGCTGATTATATGAAGAGCTCTTAAATTTACCTCAATAGGCCAGCCTCCTTTTCACTCTCAGGACACAAATCTGCCTCATACTCCTGCTAACACACACAATGGACTTGCATGGCCTGCATCAAAACAAACAACAGCTAGTTCACCAGGCTGGAGCCTGTTAAATGAACAGCAGTAGTTGCTAATGCAGCAGTTTTTCTATGGAGTAAAGCACGTAAGAATATAGGAATAACCGCTTGGCAGGTTTCCCTGACTACAGGTGCCATGGAAACTAGATCCTAGATGACATATTCATGCACATGTCTTGTAAGATTCTTAAACTTTTTTCCCCCTTCTTTTTGTAACACTTTGCTCATGCAACATGAGGAGCACTTAAATTAGCTTTGATCTTGGACATCGCTCTCTTTGATCAAACAAAAATGTTATTTTGCAGTGTAGCCCTGCCTTTTCAGAGTCACACTCTTTCGAATAGTTGACATCTTAGCAACCTAATTAGGCTACAAGTAAGATCATAAATGGAAACATCATGCTACAAAGAGAGCACGCAGCAGCATGAAGGCAATCAGTGTGAGGGAACGCTCTTTAATTAAAGCCAAAGTCTGTCAGACTTTGCCCAAACCGGCGACGGATCATCTCCTGTTTTTCGAATTCAATATGCAACCTGCCGCTCCCCCTGTCTCCTCTCTCGGCATCATCATGCTTCATGATCTCCCGTCCTGATGCAATCTGCAGAAAGACTAAAGTGCACATGAAAAGTAGGCCACTGCTTTATATTCACGCTAGCTCCACATTTCTCGCCAGGCGACGACCGTTTACTGAATAACGGGACCAAAACATAAGGAACACCATCTAACCTTCAGGGGATGGGAGAGCAGAGCCAGGCTTGCATATTTGACGAGAGGACCAAGAAAGAGGCTCCCATGCAAAGGCGTTTACAGGCGGGATGGCGGAGTCCACTGTACTGAGGGCTCAATTACACCCTTCAGTCTGGGTCAAATGGGACACAGCCAGACGAGGCCAACTCCATTTATAGATTAACCAAGGGGCATGAATCTCCCCTTTAACTGAACTCCTCTTTTCTAGTAACATGCTTGACTGAATTCAGTTATAACAGGAGCAGGTTATAACCTTGACTACACACTAGAACGGAAATATTTGGCATGAATGTACCGCGGCTTAGATTAGTTCCTTTAAAAGAGGACTAATATACCATGAACGAATGAATGGATAAATAAATAACTAAATAAATAAATAAATGAAATCTGTATAAAAGTAGGAATAAAACTTTCATTTGAGACTGTCACTCAAGTCCAAGAACACATCAAAGAAACTGAAAAGAAGGTGCAGTCCACTGCCTTCACTTAAAACTGTCTCTAACAGCGAAGCTGACAAGAACAGCATTCTTATTTAGATAAACCAGAAAACAAAAAGAAAATGTCAATCACAAATATCACTCATGACTTTTCTCCTGTAAGGTGCTAAGCTAAGCTTCACTACACAGAGTTATACTGTGGTTTAGATTGTTTCATACTGCAGAATGAAATACAGAAATTCTTTTCTGTCTTCTGGCTGTGATTTTTTTGGGCTTGTGTGGATCATGTTTTTAGAAAGTTGACAACCCAGGATATCATGCTGACAAAGTAACATCCAAAAACTGACTTTAATCATAAGGATGGAGTTGTTTGAGTGTGTTAAAAGTGATGGACTGTAACACATCTTACTTGTATGTATGCTGCTGATGCTTCTTATGCCAGAAGGGACAACATGAGGGAGAGTCTAAGACAGGACTCTCAACTACCAGCCTGCCAGCCACAAGAGAGCTTTGTATGGCCTACCATATATTTACAATTTAAACTGAAATCCACCCCCAGGTTTTTTTTTTAAATACAGCATTTGCACATGACAGGTAGATTTACTTTACCTGCCAGACATTGCAGCTGATCACCTTATATATACTATATAAAATCAGCTAAGGCTACAGTGCTACACTCCACTGCACACCAGAGGAATCCATCAAACAAAAACCTGACCTAACTAATAGCAGTATTTCTACCCTTAGACTGACACTTGGTTAAATAAAGTTTGTTTATATATATATATATATATATATATACACACACACACACACACACACACCCTGATTAACTATGAAACTTCTGTGATTATTTGGATTTGTAATATTTGAACATTTGCAGTTGAATTTGTTATTAGGATTAGGCTGGTCCTTGTAAGTACAGGAGACGTGCAGAGCATGTGTCTGTGTAATCAAATTTTACCCCAGTATGCTGTAATCACTGCAGTGATTAGAATAAATAGCAGTCACAGGTCAAATCAGAAGCATTTTAAACTTGCTTTGGGCTTCACATTGAGTCTTGCCACGTGCACGAATTAATATTTGCTGGAAACCAAACTTTTACTTCACAGTGCAAAATTGGCTTTAAAAAGAAACTCAACAACAAGTATCTGAAATAGAAAAAAATACCAACTATCACAATGAACCTGATAGAAAAATACATATATTGAAAAATAAAAGAATATAGAATAATAAAGAAAAGTAAAGAATTCCAGAGTGAATAAGATGTCCTTCATGTCTCATTGGTGATATCTTGGCTTCTGCTTTGTAATTAAGAGCCACTTCATTAATTTTGGATTTTCTGATGTGATTAACTCTGACTGTAGCTAATCCCACATGCAACACAGCAGGGCTAGTCATAAAACATACCATCCTCCCATTTTGCTTTGCGCTAATCAATAAGGGGCCTACTGCTCTCCCTCAGGCGCTGTACAAATGTATTACATATCAGTTTTTGTTCAGCACAAAATTGATGTTGGTATGCTAATTTTCTTACCCTGGTAGTAAATGATTTTGAAGTTTTTCTATTGCAGAATTTATTTTTATATAGGTTGAAATTATATTAATGCTTCGAATAAATCTGAGTGCGAAAACTCCCGGGAAACCCACAGGAGAAGACTAAAGATACTATGTGAAACATGAAAGCACACCACTCTGCAGTTTGCACAGAGTGCCTGACACTGGGGGTAAGATGTGAAGGAGTCTAGTGTCTCTATGGCAATCTGTAAGAGTCCTGTTCTCAAAATATTCCCCTTTTTCTGTGCCCCAAAATTCACTGAGAGTGCACTGAAGTCAAGGCTGAGTCAGCATAAATGTCAGCAACTATCTAAAGTTGCTGACACTTGGTTATGTATTATTCAATGGCCTTTATCAAGCTCTGAGATGGGAGGTGCAGGTTCAGAGTTGAACGTTAAGTGAGCTGTGGCACAGCTGCCTGTGTGTACTTTGTTTATCTTTTAAGCACTTTTCAGTAACACTTTTTAAATGCATCACAAGTGAGAAATTTGGGAAAGCTTGACTGTAATATTAAATAAAAATCAGCGGTAGAAGAAAAGAAGCTATCACATGGCATTTAGGGTTTAAATATCTCAGTGACTTGCTTTCTCACATGCACACATGAAAATCCAGTTCATTTCCAGTTTTGGAAGTCATATTGTTGTATCTCCATTTTTTGCAGTATTTAGCTTTATATATCATTTGAACGCCTGTCCTGCGATGGACTGGCGACCTGTCCAGGGTGTATCCTGCCTTCCGCCCGATGACAGCTGGGATAGGCTCCAGCATCCCCCCGCGACCCTTACGGAGAAGCGGCTTAGAAAATGGATGGATGGATGGATGGATCATTTGAACGCAGCAGCTGACCTTACATTGTGTGAACATTTCATAATGAATGGGCCAACAGAAATACTCTAAAACCTTCTTCTTCTTCTTCTTTCGGCTGCTCCCTTTAGGGGTCGCCACAGCGGATCATCTGCCTCCATCTTGCCCTATCCACTGCCTCCTCTACTTTCACACCAACCATCTCCATGTCCACCTTCACTACATCCATAAACCTTCTCTGAGGTCTACCTCATCTCCTTCTACCCGGCAGCTCCATCTCCAACATTCTTTGACCAGTATATCCACTATTCCTCCTCAACACATGTCCAAACCATCTCAACCTGGCCTCTCTGGCTTTATCTCCAAACTGCTCCACCTTCACTGTTCCTCTGATCTGCTCATTTCTAATCTCATTTCTAATACTGTAAAACCGTTTAGAGTAAAATCTCTACCTTTATTTTGGAAAGTGACAATATTGCTTCTACTACTGAAGGGAAAAAATGCACAGGGGTAGAACTGAGGGACCTCGTCCAAACAGGAAAAATGCCTTTTATGACCATTGCAAACAGGTTTTAAAATAGCCACATGCTCACATTTTATGTGCCCCTGTTTTCCACTTTAACCCCTGATCACAGCAGCCATAAAATGCAATTTCCACCTTTTTTGGATGTTCCTCAATTTTGCACTAATGCATTATTCCTTCAATAATGTTGATGGGATATATTTTGATGGAAATGGTCTTACAGGAAGAGAACTGGAGTTGTCCTAATAAGTAAGTTAATATTTATAGAAGTGTTTTTATTGTGTTGAAATGCTTTTTTGTTGTGGCAAGTTGTACAGGATTTTTTGACATAAAGGGAGCTGCAGTTGTGTTGTCAGTTTTATCACTGCATGGCTGTCTTTGTAGTAGAGGGTCTAAATTGTTATTACAGCAGGGGTTTCTCACCTCCTCCCCTTTCGCCTCACTAGCAGCTCAACACAGGTATATTTCACCCAAATACAGAGCCAAGAGTGTCCCAGTTAATCTGATCACAGAATGTATTTGATCATATTAGTTCAAAATTTAATTTCCATTCTGCCACTAAGTAGCCCATACAGGGGTTAAAATAGTTTCCATAACAGAAATCTAAAATGTTTGGTATGAATAATGCCCAGTTATAGTTTCACCATGACACTGTCACAAACAGACTGGCAAGAAAAAAGTAAAAGACCATAATTCAATGCAGCTTAAGATATTTACATTGAAATGAAAAATGTATGGATTGGTAGTGTTAAAAATATACTACCTCTATAAAATAATCACATGGTGTTTAGGTTTTAAACACCAGTGTTAATTCATGTTAAACTCAAGTTTTCCCCAATTTGCTCTCAGTTAGAAGAAAACAGCTCAAGCAAACCGTGTTACAGACAAGAGTTAAAGGGCTAAAGATTTGTAGCCTATTGCTCCCTATAGTGTACCACATAAAGCAGAGTTTGAAATGAACTGACATTCCCTTGTAACCATTCTCTGATAGATGTTGTTAACGGCAGCAAGACCTTTGCACTACCCACATGAAGTTGCTTTAGCCTGCACTGAGTCTTTCACCCACTCATTTTCACCCGTCAGTCAAGCTGATAAATTACTTTTCGTTGTCGTCCTCATATAGACATTGCAGTGATTTCCCCACATAAACTAACCCATGCGAGTACTGAGCATGTCTCTGAAGAGTTGTCTGGAAATCACGTTTGACGTTCTGAACTACGATGGTGGAAACTATAAAAGGCCCACAACGTAATTAAGAGGCTCTTTCGTTTGTGTCTGGGACTAGAATCCCGTACTTGTTTGTACCCGGGGGAACAAATAAACTTGCACGCATCTTGACAAATGCAAAGAGGAAAAGCAATTCAAAGTGATTTAGTGAGGAACTTTAGGGAAATATGGTAGTGATAGGTCTCCACTTTTATCCTGCTCGATTGTGGTTTTGAGTGCCTTTACAAAACCCATTCTGCCATCTGTCAGTGCAGCAGGGAGGAGGCGATGAAAATAAGAAAATGAAATCCATTTCATTTGCAAAGCATTTAACCGAGACTCACTGCGCCCATGCGAATCTGTTTGAAGCGAGAGGCCTCTTCAGGTGAGACAGTGCGCCTTATTGATTGCACTGTATGCATGTGCAGGGGCTGGAGCGTGCCTCTCCGACTTCAGGTGCTCTCTTATGGCCATTCACAGTTCCATGTGGATGTGCCACATCACAAATGTCAGCACCACTCTACTCTTTTTAGCCCTTTTGCTTATTGATTTCTTTCCACCATTTCATGATACAAAAGATGACGCCATGACCTTATGCCTCCTTCTATCAATTCTCAGCATGAAGTCAGAACTCTTTCATTCAGGAGCAGCACAGTGGGAGCTTACAGACTCATTTCATAGCTTAATAAAGAGAGATGAAAGATAGGCCAATTTCTATCACGCTGATGGAACTGACCTCTTGCTTTTGTTTGTGAAAGATGGAGATGACTGATGAATTAAAGAGACAGTTAATGCCTAAGGCGAACTGTAAATCGTAACCAAGTGTCTTGTAGCTGGCGTGCTGACATGTTCAGCTTTACATGGTTCTATCAAGGCAGTAAGATTTGACTCGCTGTGATAAAAAACCTTTCCAATGGTCCCTCATGAGGTTGTGGAACATCCACAACACTCTCATTCCAGATCAATACTCAATCAAAGTGTTCATACCCCAAGGCAAGTGTGCCTGCTACCCCAGTTAAACACGCAAGCTCCTCTCTAAAAGTACAACAGGACGTGGACAGAAAGAGCCCTAATTTGGGTTATTAATGGCCAGCTCTTTGTTTAAGCAAGCTTTGCTGATGTAATTTAAAATAAGTATGAGTGGGCGCCTGGCAGCTACATCAACACAGAACTCAAGCTTTGGTCTGAGCTCCCGCTCTTATCTTCACACTACTGCACCACGCTGAATACTGAATGAGCAGTTTAAGACAGAAAGAGTGGTCGCATAGGCGAGGGACTGTGGAGAGATCTGGAGGATTCATAGGCAAAGAGAAGATTGAAAAGTGATCTTGACAGCTATAGTTCTTCACAGGGCTCCTCTTTTAGCTGCATGTCATATCTGACATCTGAACTGACACACAAAAAACAGGAGGACTCTCTGCTTCTGCCTTTTACCTCGTTGACAGTGAGCTTAAAAGTTCTTGCTTCTATATCCAGCTGGTCTGCGAGTTACCCGGCACAAACTTGGCAGCGATTCGACATGGATGACAGCTCCTTCCCGGCTAATGCTGCAATATGTACCACTGTGAACTTATGCAAACATCCGTAATCATTTCTATAAGTTCCTCCTTCACCTCGTCCATACTTTGATCTCGCATTCCTTTTAATGCTCCACCACTTCCTTGGGGAGAGCTGAGCTCAACCAATCGTAGGTGGTGCCAGGCAGCCAGGAAAAAAGCTGAGAGTGTGAAAACATTAGCAAGCTGCAGTGGAGTGTTAAAGGCCTGCCCTCCCCGACAGCAGGGGCCAGCTGTACCTCCGCTACCTGCAAAACAATGGGCCGGCTCTTACCTCTTCATTGGCATGGCTGGTGCTGATGAGGAGATTATGTCCCGCCTTGCTTTAAAAGTCAGGAACGGAAAAGTGGAATCGTTCTTTGGAAATGTTATCTCCTCAGGACCTGCCGTCTGAATTCCATTTCATCAGGAGCCCTTTAAGAGCCACTGTGGGGACTGTGGTCCACTTCTAAAGCAGTTATCTTGTCTGGAAATGTTCCAGTGAAACAATGAAGAGGAGATAATCTAAATTGGAGAGCAGGGAGTGCAGAGACTTTAAAATGGTACAGGGCATCAGAGACAAGGGACAGAGGGGCTGAGAGATGGGGCCAGATTGGCTTCCCATTCTACTCTCTCTCTCTCCCTCTCTTTCTTTCTTCTTCTATTGCTCACTCTCTCAAACAGACAGGGTAATCAAGTACGTGTACAGTGCTCTGGTGGAGGAGTGGGAGAAGGAAGAGAATGGAAACTCTCTAATAGATTAGTGGCGCTCGAGTAGCAGAACACCCGCAGGGACACACCCGCCAAAACCAACTCTTACATCCAGCGTGGTACACTCACTTGATCGCCCTCTGCAACTCTGGGAGTCACTCGTTCATTTGCATAGCATTCACCCAGAACCGTCCACCATCAGGGAGGGAGATGCAGAGTGAGGGAGAGGGAACAGCAAGGGAAAGCCCATTTGACTCCCCCGTAATAACGCAATTTAGTGGTAAAATGATGTGGGCCACTGCATCAAGATCAAATGCATTGATGTAAATTTACATCAAAGTCATAGAATGTATTCAGATGAGGAGGAATTTGAAGAGTATCTCAGAAAGAAGAAGCATAAGCCAGATATCAACTTCTCAGCAGTGAAATTCCAGTGCGCAAATGACTTATGCTGATTCCAGAGTAAACAGATTCTACGGCGGCACTGTCACAGTCACTTTTGCATCTCTGATTCTCTAATGATAGCTGTGAAACAGAATGAGAGGGTAAACCTAATGAACAGCATGTGAACCCTCAGAAGACGACTAGCTGTGCTGAAACCTCCCTTCTCTCTGACTGACGGTGCAGCCAGCTGTGTGCAAATGTGTGTGAGAGTGTGTATTTGTGTCATGCTCTGCCTTGTGATGTCTGATGGGAGCCAGATGAGACACTTGAGCACCTGCATCAGCCGTGTGTGAGCTCTCGTCACACCCACTCACATGCACATGAACAAAGACACGCAAACAGGCAGACCTGAGAAACAGCTACCCACTCCTGGTGAGAGTAATTCAGTTAACTTCAACGTGAACATGGCACACTGGGTGGGCATGGCTGTACTTGAGCTATAACTAACTTAGCTGTTACTACAATTTAGTCTGTTAACTAGCTAATTTTGCCCTCATGGATTCATTATTGACACAGTGGTAGATATAGTCTGTCAGAATTAATGTAACTATTGAATAAATTTACTGAGAACAGAGCTAAATGTAAGTTTACTTGATTTAATTGAACATTCTACTACTACTACTACTACTACTACTAATAATAATAATAATATATCATCTTTATAATACAACCCCAATTCCAATACACTACAAAGACAAGATATTTAATGTTCAAACAGATAAACTTTATTGTTTTTTGCAAATATTCACTCATTTTGAATTTGATGCCTGCAACACGGTCAAAAGAAGTTGGGACAGGAGCAACAAAAGACTGGGAAAGTTGAGGAATGCTCAAAAAACACCTGTTTGGAACATTCCACAGGTGAACAAGTTAATTGGAAACAGGTGAGTGTCATGATTGGGTATAAAGGGAGCATCCCTGAAAGGCTCAGTCTTTCACAAGCAAGGATGGGGTGAGGTTCACCACTTTGTGAACAACTGCATAAGCAAATAGTCCAACAGTTTAAGAACAACGTTTCTCAACGTGCAATTGCAAGGAATTTAGGGATTTCATAATCTACAGTCCATAATATCATCAAAAGGTTCAGAGAATCTGGAGAAATCTCTGCAAGTAAGCGGCAAGGCAGAAAACCAACATTGAATGCCCGTGACCTTCGATCCCTCAGGCACCACTGCGTTAAAAACCGACATCATTCTGTAATGGATATTATCACATGGACTCAGGAACACTTCAGGAAACTACTGTCAGTGAACACAGTTCGTCGCTCCATCTACAAGTGCAAGTTAAAACTCATGCAAAGCGAAAGCCACATATCAACAACACCCAGAAACGCCGCTGGCTTCTCTGGGCCCGAGCTCATCTGAGATGGACTGACGCAAAGTGGAAAAGTGTCCTGTGGTCTGACGAGTCCACATTTCAAATTGTTTTGGAAATCATGGACGTCGTGTCCTCCGGGCCAAAGAGGAAAAGAACTGTCTGGATTGTTATCAGTGCAAAGTTCAAAGGCCAGCATCTCTGATGGTGTGGGGGTGTGTTAGTGCCCATGGCAGGGGTAACTTGTACATCTGTGAAGTCACCATTTTTTCAAGGACGTCCTGCTTATTTCAGCAAGACAATGCCAAGCCACATTCTGCACGTGTTACAACAGCGTGGCTTCGTAGTAAAAGAGTGCGGGTACTAGACTGGCCTGCCTGCAGTCCAGACCTGTGTCCCATTGAAAATGTGTGACGCATTATGAAGCGCAAAATACGACAACGGAGACCCCGGACTGTTGAGCAACTGAAGTTGTACATCAAGCAAGAACGCGACAGAATTCCACCTACAAAGCTTCAACAATTAGTGTCCTCAGTTCCCAAACGCTTATTGAGTGTTGTTAAAAGGAAAGGTGATGCAACACAGTGGTAAACATGCCCCTGTCCCAACTTCTTTGGAACGTGTTGTAGGCATCAAATTCAAAATGAGTGAATATTTGCAAAAAACAATAAAGTTTATCAGTTTGAATATTAATTATCTTGTCTTTGTAGTGTATTCAATTGAATACAGGTTGAAAAGGATTTGCAAATCATCAGAATCTATTTTTATTTATGTTTTACACAACGTCGAAACTTCATTGGAAATGGGGTTGTAGAAAAAAGTTGTGCTGACAGAAGTGCTAATAGAGTTTTTTGTTTTAAATAAGAATTGGCCTGTGATTCACAAGAAGGCAGAGTGTCTTCAAGTGATGAATCTATCTTTTGCTCCCATTGAATAGGCAATCATTTATTTTTAAGCATCAATCATTTTAAGAGTTTTGCTGCCTGATTCAGGGGCTGAAACTTCATGAAAGATGCATATAACTTGGATGTCCTCATGTAACTCAGTTTAAGCTATTTTAGGAAATGCTAGCTTCACACTGAAGAAGCAGAGGACAAAAAATCTGCCAAAAAGTCACTGGGACCCAACTGACCCATTATCTTTATTGTTGCCACAAGGAAGAGACCACAAAGACTAGTTGAGTGTCACCTGTGAAAGTTCACCTAAATTGTACAGAGGGTTAATAAATTAATGGAATTTCATCATTGTATTAGTGTGCACAATTTCATGACTTGTATTTGTGTTGAATCACTATGCAATACTATGTAAGAATTGAGAATTTTAAATTTCTAAGATTTGCTTAGGGTCTTCACATAAATAAAGAGGCCGAAACAAGTTTAGTGGAGCAAAGGAAAAGAAAACCACTTACAATTTCCAAAAGAGCCTTTCAAAGGATCACTCTTTAAAATCCGCACTTTAAACCGTTCAGTTGAAAGGATGTTTTGAGAGTGAACATTAGTTATACTACTGCATATCGTGGCTTTCGATATCGAAATCACAATATTTCCAATATCGCCAACATCGCAAAAGCACCAAATCTGCTTCTTATCACTATTTCAGCCCATCTCATAACAAAGGTCTTGTTCTGCACATGGGCAAATGAAAGATTTTTAGAAGCTCCTTCCCAAGTCCCAGTTGAATCCAACTTGGCCATCACAGTGACCATAGCAGCCTGTCTGTACTCTGGCGTTCCGAAGAACTTGTGACAGCCCTTAATTTAGCAAGCTTTGCCAGACTGAAGGACAGATAATGAGGCATTGTGAGAGTGAAAGACCCTGAGGAGAAGAGAGCAGGGGTCGCCGTGTGAGAGCTTTGCTCAGCAGCTGGGAAATCCTAGTGGCGCACACAAAACGGCATTATGCTACAAATTACCTGCTGGCATTAGTGTCACCCACAGCCCAATCATTTTCTCGGCTGGATCAATCAGGGCTAGGGTCTGGCTGCCTCTCCTCGGGGGCCTGTCCTGGCAATTAGCTATTGATTTTTTTTAGCCTTTTATTTTCAGAGGCTGATGCTCCGGCACCCGCACACCGCTTTGCAGGCGCTGGAGTGCAGACTGTGGCACACACCTGAGGTGAGGGGCATCAGGCGGTGAGGGAATGGAAGGAGCTACGAGCGTTGACTAGTCAAAGAAAGGTTCTGATTGGACAGGTTGTGATTAGGGTCACTACCACTGGAGGCAACACCTAAGCAGCAGCATGTACAGGTGTTGCTGTTGGTACATACCATTCAAAAGTTTGGAGTCACTAGTCACAGTTTTTTTTGTGTATACCTTATATAGATGCTAATAAAACAACCCAAATTACAAAAAAAATTGGCACACTGTGCAGAATCTTAATAAAAATAGAAAGCAATGATCTGCAAATCATATAAACCATAAAAGAAAATAGTACATAGACAACATAACAAACGTTGAAACAGGAATTTTATTGTTTTCTGAAAAATATATGCCCATTTTAAATTTGATGGCAGCAACATGTTCTAAAAAAGTTGGGACTTAGCGAATGTTTACCACCTTGTTTCATCACCTCTTCTTTTAACAACACTCTATAAGCGTTTAGGACTAGTAACTGAGGAGACCAACTGCTGTAGTTTTGAAGGTGATAGGTTTTCCCATTCTTGTTTCATATAGAAGTTTAGCTGCTCAAAGTTCTGGATCTTATTTCTCATATTTTTCATTACATAATGTACCATGTGTTTTCAGTGGTGACAGGTCTGCACTCTTTTAATACAGAGCAATGTTGTTGTAATACATGCAGAATGTGGTTTGCCGTTATCTTGCGGAAATAAGCAAGGCCTTCCCTGAAAAAGATGTCGTCTGGATGGCAGCATATGTTGCCAAAACATGTATATTATTCAGCATTAATGGTGTCTTCACAGATGTGCATGTCAACCATGCCACGTACAGTAGTGCACCCTTATACCATCATGAATACTGGCTTTTGACCTGTGCACTAATAACAAGCTGAGTGGTCTTTAGCCTGAAGGACACAGTGCCCATGACTTCCAAAAATAATTAAATATTTTGTCGAACGACAAGACACTTTTCTACTTCCCATCAGTCCAATTAAATTAAATTAGCTTGGGCTCAGAAAAGGTGGAAGCGTTCTTGGATCCTGTTTACGTACAGTTTTAACTTTAATATCTGGATGAAGCAATGAACTGTGTCAGTTGTTTTAGAAGTGTTTCTGAGGCCATGCAATGATTTCCACTACAGAATCACGTCTGTTTTTAATGCAGTGCCGCCTGAGGACCCAAAGATCATGACCAGCAAATACTGGTTTTGGCCGTGTCCTTTGCATTCAGAGACTTCTCCAGATTCTCTGAATCGTTTAATATTATTATGTACTGTAGATGATGAAATCCACAAGTTCATTCTGGGATCATCTATAACTCCTTTTGTTGCTCTGGACACATTTTCTTTATTTCCTGATTTCAAACTAATTATTTAAAACCTGAGATTACCCATTACACCCATAAGTGTTTTTTACATCTACCTGCAATCAAATTGGTTTTATACAAACTTTCTAATAGTGATTCCAAACTTTTTAACTTTTTATTGTTCACACACAAGAAGAGTACTTGCAGTCTACAGTCTGTATGTGCACCATCTAATAAGGGCCATAATAAGTTGAGACTTCACTATTTTCCTGTATTTCATTACTTCTTCCAGTGTTCTCTCTGTGTGATTAAGTTTTAAAGCACGTTGTAAGAGCATGACCACTACCGGAAATAGTCAGAAAAAACAAACCTACAAACCTGACCTAATGTCCACTGGCAATTACTCATTAGAGGATTTCACATGCTCTTGCCAGCAGGGCAGTTGACCTTAGAAAGCACCATTCACGAACAGGCCCTGAAGCTGTTAGAGAAGTCGAAGCATAGAGAAGAGAGAGCGAGGGAGCAAGAAAATGCAGCAAGGAAGATATTCATCACACGCAACCTAAAGAGATAAACATATAATCAAGAGAGATATCTTCTCCTTTTGTGTAACAATTTTGTGTCATAAAATTGAAAAAAAAAAAAGAATCTTCAAACCTGTTTAAACTATATCACCAATATGCCTCTTGGACTCTACTGAGGCTCGCTCATTTGCTGTCCGTCATCAAAACCAATTCCATCTCAGTGGATTCTATCCAATTTTGTGTTGTTTCTAGCTCAGTTGCTCTGTTTTATAAGATTATTATTTTGCCCAAGGAGCTGCTTCTATGCAATATTTTGTCTCGAAATAAAACTTTCTCTATTTTCTAGAGTCTATGTTCTGTGTAAAGAGACACGGACATAACACAAAAAACATCAAATGAAATGTTGGTTTCAGAATGGGAAATCATATCAAACCTATTAATATGTGCATCATTAAACCCTTAATATAGACATGAAAACTAATGAGCGGTGGAAAAAGTGGACCAATCCCCTGTAGTATGTCCAGTGGTACCAGTGATTTTAACATGAAACAATGCCATATATTGTCCATATATTATGCTGTTTTCTAGGTACTGTATTTTGATTTATTGGTTAAAAAGCTTTTGTTTAAAGTACAAATTTTGACAGAAATCTCCTTTTGAGACCCTTCATCTATTATAAACAGGCCATTTTAGAAACTATGTCTGTCATTTCTGTTGTTCTGGCTCCATAAAAGCTGGATTATACGCTCCGCATCCAGTGTCATGCTAATGAAGATGGAAAGAGTGACAAAGATGCACTTTACCAGAGGCACAACAATGTTCTCTTCAAAAGTCTCTATTATATGTTTCTATTTGGTGTTCATGTTTGCACATTGCTGCATAGTTAGAACATTATTTGTGTGCATGACGTGACAATCAACAGAACCGTGGAACTTTCAGTGCAGGGGCACACACTGGGTGTGTGATGTCATTTTGGACACGTGCACCATTGCATCTTTTGTGATGCATCAGGTACAAACCAGGCTTAAGGTGGATGTATTTGGATGCATACGATTGCCAAGCTCTCTTCTCAAACTTTGCTAACATTATCTTGATCTGGTTTGATTGGCCAGTAAATATTAAATGCTTTATCTATGGGTTGGACACTATGGGAGGATGTCCTAAAATGTACCCCGTAGCCCCGCTAGTGATAATTAACTTATATTTGCATGTTGGTCAGTTAGAAAAAGAAAATGAAAACCAGAAAATGAAAAGTGAATCTCCAGCAGGTGGCGCCGATGTTCGTTTTCATTTGCCTTTTCATTCTGAGAGTTAAAACGCGTCCACGGGTCACAGAAGGGTAATTTATTCATTTTGCATTTTCATTTTAATTTTGTCAGATTTCCAGCCAATCGCTATGAAAAAGAAATAAAAAAGTAAACTTTGCATTTTGATTTTAGTTTTGACACGTATTCTGCTTTTCACAAAGAAAAGCCAAAGCCAAAGTGAAGTTTGTGTTCTCTTTTGTCTGTTAGCTTTTTCATTTTAGATTTGGCCATGAAATACCAGAATAACGACTAAAACGAAATGACAGATAGCTGTTTTCAATTTATTTTTAATTTGGTCACAAACGGCTGGTGCTCCTGTGAAAAATGAAATTGCAAATGAAGGCATTTAATTTCATTTTCAATTCTGGCAAGATATTTGCACAGATGTTTGGGAAAAGAAATGGTAAACAGAGGTTTGCATTTACATTTTACGTTTTCATTTTCATTTCCTTTTTGCCAGGATTTGCCTCCCATAGGACACCCCCTTATTAAAATAAAAATCTCTTCAAATATATACAATTCCCATGAAAGGCATATACACCATTCAAATTGGCAGATGCTATTTACAACTTCAGTACAGTGTTAGAAAATCAAATGTCAGTCAATATGTCTCTTGCTCTTTTTCCAAGCATGCCTCATTTGTCATCCTTCATGAAAGTCACTATCACTGATCAAAACTACGCCTCTGAATGTATTCTAACTCTTTCCCTACTGTTTATCGTTAACAGCTCTGCTGTTTTATAAGATCATTATTTTGCCCAAGAACATAGAACTTCCTGAGCCAAGTCTTTGTAGTATATAATCAGAATTGGAAATCGTATCAAATATAAAATGATCTGTTTCCTTTATTCAATGGCTGCTTTAGTTTTAATGAGTTGGAGCATAATAAGCTTTGTTCTTCCAAAGGTACCCAGAGTTACAAAATGTACATATGAGGGGCCAACTGAATGATACAAATGGACAATCTAGCAGCTAAAACAATGTCTCAGTGCCTCTGTGTTTTATAGTTAACTGCACTGCCATAAAGAATTGGGGGCAAGACTATTGCTTTCTTGCAAAGTTAGTACCATCAGCGTACTGTGGCTTTGTTGAGTTAGAAGTCCAGAATGTCTGAGGTAAAAGTACCTGCTGGCTGCAAACTCGCATGAGTATGCATAAGTGATTACCATTCTATACATGCTTTTTGTCAGGCCAGGTCGCTTTGAGCAGATTCAGTGCTGTGGCCTGAAATGTATAAGCTATTTTATTGGTCATGCTGACTGTGTCCATTGTAGAGGGCCCAAACTGATTAATGTAGGCAACTTTAAACAGCTTTTCAAATCCCATTTTTCAGAAAGGGACAACCCCCCACCACCACCCCACCCCCGCCGCCACACACACACTCAAGGGGGTGGCACACAGTCACACACACACATTCTCAATGGGACCTTTGAAAAGGAGCAGCAAAGCACAGCGGATTCATCTTCCCTCCGCTCCCCGCATGGCACGGCTTTGAATGCAGGAAGAGGCCCACTGCGCACATCTGCAATGGAAAAAAAGCTGCGAGAAAGACGAAGGCCATGCGGTACAAATGCGCCCACTGTGCACACCTGCACGCACAATACACCACACACGCGCGAACACACATATACAGAATGTATAATACATCTCTACTGCACACCTGTAAAGGGCTGAGATTGAGAGAGAGAGAGAGAGAGACTGCTGTCATGCTCTGGTGAGAAACTCATGTTGAAGAAAGCGCCTCTATTAGAAAGCAGAAGTGACACAGCTGATGATAAAGCAGCACTGAATATATTTTGAACAGAAAATTCCTTGTGTTCCTTGCAAAATATCAATATTTACAAGGGGTACTGGGTTATCATATGCAGTGACTGAAGTTTGGATTAATTGCTCTACCTGGCAGTTGCATGTGTCATACATGTGTGTGTATTGTAGTTTATTGTATTGTATTTTATTGTATTGAATGGCAGAGAGTTCTGTGTTCTGTGCTCCTTTTCTCTCTGTATCTACAGTGACTTTTTGTTTCTAGCAGTATCTGAGCTCAGGGCTGTCTTTTCTCTAAGCTATTGGTAACTAGCAAAGATACTTTTTCTAGATAGACATAGCACTTCTAGTAAGTCGCTCTGGATAAGAGCATCTGCTAAATGCTGTAAATGGTCCATTGTAAGTACGCTGATGCAATATATAGAATAACCATTCTCATTGGTTTTCGTGCGTTAATTTGTGCATGTTTTGTGATTTTGCCACTTATAAACCGGGATAGCAACCCAGAGCGACTTTCCTCCATGACTGGGCTTTGATTCCCCACTCAGGCAAGCACACCATGCTAGACCAATAAGAGTCCTGGAGCAAGACTCCTACTGCTACAGTCCTTTTAGATAACACCTTTCAGATATAAGCTTGACCAATCATATTTCAGAATTGAAACTATCCATTATAATGCATAAAAACAAATGCCAAAAATGTTTTCACTAAATCTTTTGCTGCTTATTATGTGTTGGTTTCTATTGGTGAGTTGGCCTTTTAGACAAAATAACAGATGCCTTCAGCATTGAATGTTCCATACTTCAGTTTTCATCAGCGGTATAACAGTACAGTACACTGTACTATTGCTGCTCGTATCGGCTGAAACACTACGGAAGCTCTCAATTTAACACACAGCTAAGATGTAACAGACAAACAAATATGCTGCCTCAGACAAAATGAATAAATAAAATAAACACCCTCTCTCACACACACATCCCTTGAGGGGAGCGTTGCAGCGCTGTTTGGCTGAGGCCTGCAGAACAGTGAAGTGGCCTGTGGGTGTTTAGCACCTCTCTGATTCCAGCCCGGCTCACAGAGGGGGGATTTACTTTTAACTTTATTAAGTCCTTCAGCCAAATTTCATTTCCTCCTCTGGCTATTAGATAAACCCACTTTGCTTAACCAAGTTAGTGAAAGCTCCACAAGCAGCACGGAGGCCTCCTGCTGTTGCAGCTCTCATCTTATTTCGCCTTTCACGGCTGCACAGGCAGTGCCATTTCATTGGGCTAAATGTATCGCTTCCACACACAAACAATCCCTACAACTGAAGGAAAAAAAAGGGCCTAGAAGGAACTACTCTGGATGCATCTAATAAGACTGCTTTGTTCTCTGCCATTAGGCTCCTCTTCTGTGGGTGTTTCAGGCTGATGAGGGTTTGTTTATGTTCTAATGATATGAGCATAGGCTGCCTCTACACCAAGACAGGCGTATGATGATGAGATCTCCGTCTCATTATGCAACTCTCCTCCCTGCATGCACTATTTGTTCAGAGACAGTGCAATCGCATTATATGCAAAACAACGGTCAAAGCAATAAAGGTTTAGAGGGAGACGAGAAAAAGTTTGTGTATGAATGTTTTTAAGCGATACTTTTTTAATTCCACAAACGGGAATATTCCACCTCCGCATTTAACCCATCCGTGAAGTGAAACACCGCATACACACACACACTAGGGGGCAGTGAGCACACTTGCCCGGAGCGGTGGGCAGCCCTATGCACGGCGCCTGGGGAGCAATTGGTGGTTAGGTGTCTTGCACAAGGATACCTCAGTTATGGTCTGTCAGCACTGGGGATCGAACCTTCCGGTCACAGGGCCAGTTCCCTAACCTCCAGCCCACAACTGCCCCCCTGGGTTTGTGGTGTGAATTTGTGATTTAAAACAAGTCAGAAAAAATGGCCTGCAATGTCAGTAACAATGAAGTAGGCGTGACTTTGTAAAGTACTTTTCATAAAAGCTACAGACGTCATCATTCCTCAAAACTTAAAGGGCAAACACATTTCTTTTTGTTTCCTGAGGTTAAGTTTAGGGTTAAGAAAATTCTTAAATATACACTCAGTGGCGACTTTATTACACTTTATTAGGTGCACTTACCTCATAATTATTTTTTTCCATTTTTTCCATAATTTTCCATTTCATCAGATCCACGGACCACATTGGTGTATTTCTATAATCACAGTAGTCCATCTCTTTCTCTGCATAATCCGTTAGTCCTCTTTACCTTATTCATCAGTGGTCAGGACCCACAGAACCACCACAGAAGAGGTATTATTTGTGTTATAGATCATTCTCACCACTGCAGTAACACTGACATAGCAGTGCATGTTGCTGCAAAGTGGATCAGACACAGCTGCATTTCTGGAGCTTGTAAACAATTTGGTGTCACTGCATTGAGAACAGTCCTACCAACCAACAGCACCTGTGACTAGAGACTGACCACTGCTGAAGGACTTGAGGATGATTACCTCTGTGCAGCAGCCAGTCTGTTACTTGACATCTACAAGGTGAAATAAGAAGGTAGAAGTGTCTGCAAGAGTGGACAGTAAGTGGACACCGTGTTTAAAGTTTAAAAGCAACAGTACTATTTTACTACCAACACAATATACACCCTGTACAGGTTGCTAGTCCATCGCAGGGAAGATGCACAGACACATACATTCACACACAATCATACCTAAGAGCAACTTAGTGAGTCCTTTTGCCCAGATAACATGTCTTTGGACTGTGGGAGGAAACGCACAAAAACACAGGCAGAACACACAAACTCTACATAGAAAGGACCCTGGTCACCCAGCCAGGGAACTGAACCCAGGCCACCACCACATCAGTGTCACTGTCGTGCTGATAATGATCCACCACCCAAATAACTCCTACTCTAGCCCCTGTGGGGGTCCAGACTATTAATGAACGTGGTAAAGGAAGACAAATTATTCAGAGAAATGGATGGACTGGACTACAATCAACACTACACAGTGCAAGTATATGGTAAGTGGACCTAGTAAATTTGGATATTGAGTATAGATACAAGGTAGGTGTACCTAATAAATTTGTAGGCATTTCCATTCAGTCGTGAAAGTTTGGACACCCCTGGTCAAATGACATGTCCACGTATTGACGCACATTCCCCAGAGAGGAGAGGCTTTTTAAAGTGAATCAACAAAACATGAATTATGAGCAGGGCTATTAGGTATTAAGGTCATTTTAGTAAACAACTGCACATATAATACATATAGAACATATGCAAGACCCAATATCCTGAGACTGTATAAAACACATTTGTATCTGTGTGTTTTATGAGTGCTGAACATACATTTACAAGAAGGTGATGGAGAGGGTTGAGGTAATGTGCATTGGAGGTGTCTGTGGGTTCTGTAGGTTCTATGGCATCTGAACATATTTTCCATTTCTGCAGGCCAGGAGGAAAACAAAATGCCTATAAATGCTTCACTGCCTATGAGATTAAGAGCAACATCACAAGACCTGCAAAGCAGTTTCCTCAGCAAATACGACACACTCTGAGTTATAATATCAGCTAAAGGATCCATGTAAAGTGTGGTATGAATCACTAAATGCATATACCAACAGAAATACTCAAATGCAAACCTTACCTCAACATTAACTGCAGATCATTCATTTGTAAATATGAAAGTAGCTGTAAATATGCAGTGGCCAAACCTACGCCTGGAGATCTGCCCCACTGCAAAGTTCCAACGCTAAATTAACCCACTTACCTCTTATGTTCACATGTGCCTAATCTCTTTGAGATGTGTCAGATTAGGAATACAGGGGGAGTAGATCTTCAGGGTCTATTCAGCATCCCTGCTGTGAATATTCTATTATTCTTCACCTCTCTATACAAGCTGCCATGCCAAGGATACAGTAAGCACAAACACTGTCACCTCAGTAAGATGTCACACTAGCTTTCATATGATAATGAAAGATAATGAAATCAGCACAGCTCTCTTTTTTTCAGGCAGAACAGGCAATTCTGTTACTTTAAATTGAAGTGAATCACCTCAGTCACTGCAATGACTGTCAGGCTACATGGCCTAATTTCCATCGCAAGCGATCCGTCCCAGGACTCTTCCATTTCACTACAAAAGTATTAAGCTTCATCGGGCTGAAAGATCATCATTATCAACTTCTCACTGAACCGCTCACACGCAGTTAACAGCATATGTCATCGGAGAGGGAGGCAGAGGGAAAGAGAGAGAGGGGGAGAGAGAAAGACTGTGTAGGAACGAGGACGTGAGGGGACTGGTTTTGTCTGTACCTGTAGGAGAACCCTCTAGAACCTCTCCAGAATAGCGGGACTCCCTGAAGATGGGTCTGTTGTCATTCTGGTCAATAACGTACACGTCCAGGTCCACAGGTCCCTCTACCAGTTTTCCGCTCATGTCAGTGGTGGACACCTGGAGCTATGAGAGAGAAATAACAGGGTTAAGAGTTACGGTGGGTCTGCCGAACCAAAGGGTTTTGGTCATGATGAATAAATGTACCTCTTTTGGCTGTTAACAGAGGTGCACCTTTGATAACTTTGGGGCAACTTTTGCGGCATGCATAGCATGCATACAATGATAGTAGCACATAAACATTGCAGATTTCATACTTAAAACTATGTCAAAAAACATGCAGCTTTATCATATTTTCATGATATCCAATTCTTTATATGTTAATTAGTATTAATATTAATATTAATATTAATAAAAATTAGTATTAGCATTAATAAGAAACACAAACATGGACACTTTGTAGTGGATAATAAAAATGATCTTTCTCAATTGCAAGAAGTGTGAGGGACATGTCTCCTCTGTCTCCACCTGAATTTGCACCAATGACAGTCGACTATTCAGAAGAAACTATAAAGAAAAGTTCACAAGAAACCAGCAAATGCACTCTGTCTGTCAAAAAGCTGGAGACACCTTGCTGTTTTTTGAAACTTGAATCGTCTTGCTGGTAGAAGAAAAATGGTTGCGATTGTCTGGTAAGCATAAGACGGCTATTTACTAGCACTGTGTGTAAGCAGCCCTCAGCTTCACATAAATCAATGTGTCTCCCTTGGTATGAAAATGAACTTTTGCCTAAATAATGATTTAATAATTTGTTTTATAAATTATTTCTGAAAGCACAAATGCCTCGGACATGGTTTAAACATCTGGTTTAAACAAATGGTTTGAGTGCTGATGCAAATGCAAGGCCCATGGACCAGATCAGGCCCATGACATAATCTTACCCAGCCTGCAAAAGTGTTTTCATTTTCTGTCAGTGTTAGCCCACTTCACAATGTGCTGCACTACAACCCCCAGCATGCACTGCAACATAATGTGCTCTTTGACTCTCCTAGCCAATCAACAATCTATGGGACAGTGGTTAAACCTCAGTTCTACACAATTCTACACCAGTCATGTCACCAAGTGAACTAGCTGTAGCTGAGCTGCAGTTCAACCAACATATCGCCGCTGCTGTAGCAAAACCTTCTATCTCCATTTTTGTCGTTTTTCAGTTTTTGACACACTGTGATGTGAAAATACCCATAGTGCTATATATTGTGTGTAAATCCCATGATGAATGGACCAAAAGATATTACCTAAAATTACTTGGAATTTAGTCTGGTTCCATTGACTTACATTAAAAGTAGAGTATGTTTTTACCTTCTCCTGTAAAGTTATAGTTTTGGAGATAGGAGGGTTTGATCGGACAACAGCAATAAATACCTAACATTAGTCTTAATGGCCACTTCGGGCTACAGTACAACATTAATTAAAAATGGAGAAAAAAAAAAACATGGATCATGAGTTTGTTGAGATTTTTTTTCAGCCCTTTTAATGGTTGAGTTTGACACTCCTGGAATAGAACGTCCCTCAATGGGTGAAACTTTTACAAACACAGCATAAAGAGTTAAGGCACACAGAAAAAAAAAATGTTCCATGGATAACAATAATGTGCAATAACAAACGCACAACAAACTAGCCTGATTTACACAATTCATTTTGGTCCGTGCCTCACATGAACACAAATGATAATAAAGAGAAGTACAGAGACAGAACCCATCAACCCATCCACAGTAATTTAATCGCAAATGATGTCAGCGCCATTTATCTAGTCCCAAAATGAAAATCTCAAAATGTGAAAGTGAATGGTTCAGAGAAGGGCGAGGGAGAGAGATAGATAGATAGATAGAGAGAGAGAGAGAGAGAGAGAGAGAGAGAGCACCGATACTGTGAGTGTTAACCAGGAGGCTTCCAGCTTGCTGCAAGGGTAATTGTTGCCTTTTGTTGCCTGCGCTTGGCAATTATTGTGAAGCACGAGATCAGCCGCAGCCGGCGACAGGCACGAGTGCTCGTCCCTGACTGCAGCTGATGTGTTTTATGAGGCCTTCTCTGCTCGAATGAGGGGCGATACAGTGACAGAACAAATTAGCAGCAGCATGTGCAAAGCCGCTCTTCAGTAGAGGAAGTGCAGAGCACCGCTGCTCATTTTATGCTAACACTTAGCACAGCATGGCAAGGCAGCTTTTAGCCAAGCAGGTGCTTCTGTGTGATCTGAAAGCCAGAGAACAGGTGCTTGATCAGGTGTTAAGGTGTGTTTGGGTAGTCGCTTGTGTGAATGTCTTTTTGAAGGGGGACATGATGTCAGCTTTGGGAACAGCTTATGTTGGGTGGACACAGTTGTAACTCACTGGTTTGAAGAAAATCTGAAGGATGGAAGAGTTAAAGTGGCAGTCAGATATGCAAAAATAAAGAGTGGATACATTAAATAGAGATGCATTTGATATTTGAAATCTGAGTATGAATAAACTAAATAAATTGTACTTAATGGTCATTTTGGCTAGAAATTCAATAAACAAAAGTTCTCTGACTTTTGCTACTCACAAAAGTCCAGTTTCATGGTTTTAGCTATACGTAGTGTTTTGAGCTAACAGTATGTCAGACAGTGTAAGAAACCACCAAAGTCAGAATATAATAAATGTCAATTTTGTCAGTTTTCAGCTGTCCAACTGTGTATATCATTCCTCTAGAGCGCTGTTTGTGTCTCTGTTCAGATGGAGACTAGGCAAGCCAGAACTTCACTTGGGAAGATACTTTTAAACCCAGTGTGAGGTGGAAATAGAACAGCAGCAGACAGGTGCAAACAGAAAAAAAAACAGAGTGAGGAGCGAAATCTGGGCCGACCAAAACAAACAATAGTTAGTACAAGAACTTCAAGCAAACACATAGAAGAAACCCAAGCAAGGATATGTAGGAGGGAAGCGGAAGGAGAGAAAGTGAGATTGAGGATAACACACAGGCGGAAGGGTGGAATTTGTTTGCTCGTCGCAGAGGCAGAGGCCCACCGGAGAGCGTGGAGTCTCTTTCTGGAAGTGGCTTTCTGTGTGCAGGACCTGCTTAAACCCCACATCACTTATTCATTTATTCTACAGTATCAGCACTGCCTCGCCAAGACCACAGGAGCCGTGCGGCACAGACAAACAAACACCCCGACTCCTCATCTCATTCACACACACGCTTGCACACACTCAGTGCAGTACCTCAGGCCAGACGTCGTGCTGCTTACTCCACATATCTGAGCACTGAGCACTGCAGGCAGGGCACTTCAATTCCCACAATTCACTTGTAGATCTCATCAAAGCGCTCAAAGAGCCCTCCAGGGTTGTTACAAGATTTCCTACGACACTGACTTTTTATTTGTACTCTTGCAACGTGTGCAAAAAAAATAAAAGCAAAAAATAAAAACAAAAAGAAGTCAGCTACTGAGTTTCACTTTTAGTGTGGAGAAGCAAAGTAATGCTGAGAGCCACACTGTACTGGACGTAGGCTTTAATGCTCATGTACTTGCCATTCAGAACTGTATATCTGTTACCCTCGGCAAAACATGATATTTAAAAAGGAATTAATACATTCCAGGAGTGGTCACTGGAGCAGGACGTGGAGTGATATTGTTTGACCTTAGTTTTGCCTACCTGCTGCAAGATGTATTTACCATTTAGTTTCTTCTGTAATATTGTTCATGGGATGGTATTAAAGTTAAATCAATCAAAAGTAACTCTTTGCAAAACAAAATTTCCAAATGAATCTCCTTTTTGGACACTGATGGATATGGAATCATGAGCTGTTGGATGGTGTATTTGTGTGAGTGGAATTATTCATTTCAGTGAAAACTGTCGGTGCGCTTCAAGTTCTGGTGAACTTTCATATGAAAAATGAATCAGTAGCGGGGCATAATATTCCTAATACCCTAATAGTATCTTAGCACATTTTATATAGTTCTTGACCACTGAGATAGGCTCCAGCATCACCTCTCGTAACCCAGAAGGATAAGCGGCTTTAAGCTGTGTGTGCGTGTGTGTGTGTGTGTGTGTGTGTGTGTGTGATTCACTTTACCTCTATGCTACTCTCTAAAATAAATACAAATCTGAACCAATTAAAAAATACAAAGAATGTTTAAAACTATACATGTTTTAAAGGCGTGTCACTAACCCTGCATCTTCTCTGAACAACACATTACCAGTTACTCTAATTTACAATTTGCAACTTTCCTAATATTGTTGAAAAGCTAAAAGCAAGCCAGCGATGACACAACTTGGAATTTCTCCTGAAAAATAAGTGACAAACATGATGACCAATTTAGTGAGTCCTGTTGGCCTGACAGCATGTCTTTGGACTGTGGGAGGAAACCCACACAGACACGGGCAGAACACGCAAACTCTACCTAAAAAGGACCCCAGTCACCCAGCCAGGGAACTGAACCCATGCCCCCGTGACCCACTGCGGCACCGTGCCGCCTGGTTATACCATGGCTATACCATTTTTTTATTCTCCAAACGTCCATTTTAGCATCCTTCATGTTCGTTGTGATCATTTTAGGAGAACTGCAGTTTTCTAGTCTGGCTGCAGCTTTAACTGCCACTACAAATATATTTAGACAAAGTCACTCGCTCCAGGCAGTTCATGAACTTGCACTTTAGAACAAGTTTGGCCCTGAAAAAAAAAAGAACATTGAGAACTCAAATTAGCGAGACTTCACTTCTGGCACCATGTCCGATCATCGAAGTAATGGATGATGATTCTCCCCTCCCTTTTCACCCCAGTGGGAATGACCAATTATAGCACTTGCCATTGTGCATTACCTTAAGAGCCCATCCGGAATGATCCATTACACTGAGTGGCTCGCATGGGGGAGATCCTCCACATGCCAGAACATTACCAACGCTCGCTATCACCATTAATAATGTATGGCACCGCTCTCCCTGTCTCACCATCTCTAGGAGGCCTGGGTTCGGCCACTCCGTCTGGCCCTGGCCAGCACAGTACTGGGCCTGCTGAACATGTCTAATGGTCCTAATGATACAGATGCGTCTCAACTGCCTGCGTCAGGGGTTACACTTCTAATGGCCAATACATCATCAAGTGCTTTTCCACACCGCTGTGGGCAGATGGGAAGAGGGGGAGTATTTATGAGAATTCATTTTTTTTCCTTTGTCCTCATCAGCCAGGGCGCTGACTCTGCACAAAATGAGCTATATGAGCTCCTATCTCGGACAAAAAACATGGACAACTGTGTACACCAACAGTAAGTCCAATATCAGACACCACACACATGAGCTGGGCTATGGTTCAAGCTATTTTTTCAATGAGGGCCTAAGAGCTTTTACTAGCAAGTTATAATATATAATCTATAGCTATACTGTATGAATCATAATCTGTTGAATGAAAACAAACGCAGTTAAAATTGTAGGCCTACAGCGTCAATTGTCAACATATTCAATGCAATCAAATAAACTCTATTTACCTTTCTTTTCTTGATGTTTGCTTCTTTATGATTATGTTTATGATTTAAACTTAAAATGAGGCAAACAGGAGGGGTGCAGTTTTATGAAACAAAATGATAGCCTACAGGCAGCTTAATTTTCTGTGCACATTTATTTGAAATTCATTTCTATTGCACCTCACAGAAACAGTAATCGATGGCCAAAATGGAGCAATATATATAAATATTTGAAAAATGACACATTTGTACAGTATGGTAATTTGTAGATGGTCCCAAAGCATTCAATGGTTTCCGCAGTCCAGAGAAAAGGCGTTCATTTCACATAAAAAACTAAGTTGGAGTCTATTGTCTCAGTTACAAATAAAACCTTTGAAAAGCCTGAAATAGTAATTGAAAAATCAGTTGGGAGTTTTTCTGACCAGATAGACATCATCATGTATTAAATGTCAGGTGCACGGGCTCAGAAAGAAGGCTCAGTTAGATTTTTTACGTCTCAACTGCAAAATCAACATCACACTGATGAAGATATGATAAGAACAGTCAATCATGCACTTATATCTTTAGAAGTCCTTCGCCAAGTTTTGAGTTCTCTTTGAATACTTCATCAAAATGCTCACAATCATCAGATTCATCTGTTCGTGGGGTCATAAGCACAACCACACATATACACTTTCTAAGCTGATTGTCCTGGGCTGCAGGGGGTGCTGGAGCCTATCCTAGCAATCAGTGGGAAGAAGGCAAGAAACCCCCCTGGACAGGTCACCAGTTCATCACAGGGCAGACAACACAGACATACACATTTACAATCAACACACCACAAGGAAATATTTAGCATGCAGACAAAATTTGAATTTATATTTCGACCAAAATGTGCACGTTTGCTGTTTGAATGTAATCCTGCTGGTGATCACCCTCTGTTTATAATGTACCTGCAATCTGATTACTGTCTTTTTTACTGTGACTGTAATAAGATACAGTTACTTAATGTTTGCATCCTGCTTACATAACATTGTTATGTATGTTCTATTACTAGCCAGCTTCATTTACCCAAAAAAATGTCATTTAGACTCCCACGCCCAGCTGTATGTGTGTGAGATGCAGTGCAAAATGTGCCATGATGTGCCGTGATGTGCCTAGGTGATAGAATTATACTGTATACCTACTAAATAATGTCATTTATTGACACCTCTATTCATTACTAAATATTTGTTTTTCATCGCAAGATTGCTGATAGCTACATTATTTCATTGCACCTTTTAAAACCCTACACCTCAGAAGCATAAAGTAAGTAGACAGGGCAATGCAGAGTACAGCCTCCTCAACAATTTGACTTTGCTCTGCAAGGCAAAGTACTTTGTAAAATTCTTTCAAGAGACTTACTGAATGCCAGCCTACCTACTGGTACTTGCTTGTCCCTCATATTATAATTTAACCTATAATCCTGTCTCTCCTACTTTTCTTTATTCCCTTATCTTTATCTTTGTCCTACACACACACACACACACACAAACTCACACCCACAAACTGCTGAAACAGGCACTCTCAGCATGCCCAGTAAAACATACTTTGGTGTCAAACTGAACTATAAACAGCGCATATGTAGTCATTTTCGCTTTAAGAGTTACACCACACACATAACCATAGTGATCATACATCATTATGTTCACTCCGACTCCCCAGCAAGTCTTATTGTCAGTAAAACACATGTCTCATCGTATAATAGTTGTCAAGTTTCAGCATATTCTCCCTTCCAGTCCTCATTTTCCGAAGATATATTTGCATAAGCATCCATTGTACCAACCGTGTAATCATCTACATAGGATTTTCAAAGCAAGGCCTTTGCATATGCAGCAGACTTTCAAACACCAAAGTCCCTCAAAAGCACCTTGGGCCACTTCCACATTACAAGCTTTATTGCTCAATTCTGACTTTTTTTGTTTGCTTTCTGCCTTGATGGTTCGCATTGCGACCCCTATCTGTCATTAATGTGAACACACCTCTGCCCTGCAAGGACCCACATGTGCATATTTTAGTATCAGATTAATCACTGCTGACACAAAAATGTGCACTGAAGTGTGATGTATTAATAAAAATTCTGCTATTTCTGATCTAATTCTGATTCTTACCCTCCTCATTACAGTTGCACAGTCATGTATTGGGTGTGTATCTGACCTACTAGGGGTATCTGTATCTATATTAATGTAGAGCTTAAAACATCTGTGTCTTTATTCAGATTCTGAAGTGGGCGTGGTGTAATCCAAAAGTGGGTGTGGTCAATAAAATCAATGAAATTATGTGGTAGAACTATAAAAAAGGAGCTTTTTTCAGTACATCACTTCAGGACGCGATATATACCATGTATCTTGTATGGTTCCTTGTTGTCATGTGTGAGGTCTTAAATGTGTGTAAGGTCTAAAATGCAGTAGTTTAAAAAATCTCAGCGTGGATGTTTCAATTACATGGACTTGGGAGTGGATTTTTGGACATGTTCACATTTTTTGCATGATGCATATAAAATATGTAATAACAATATATACTATATAATAAAATAAAATTTCGTTGGGAGTGACAAGGATGGTCAAGATTAGAAATGAGCAGATCAGAGGGACAGTGAAGGTGGAGCAGTTTGGAGATAAAGCCAGAGAGGCCAGGTTGAGATGGTTTGGACATGTGTTGAGGAGGAATAGTGGATATATTGGTCAAAGAATGTTGAAGATGGAGCTGCCGGGTAGAAGGAGAAGAGGTAGACCTCAGAGAAGGTTTATGGATGTAGTGAAGGTGGACATGGAGATGGTTGGTGTGAAAGTAACAGTATTGCATCCTTCATGATAGTTATAATTAATAGTAACATGACACACACCACTGAACAAAATCCGTCACAGTAACTTATGACAGCATACAACATCTGCCAGGCCGTGTTTATGACATGGTTATGTCAATGTTATGTAACAGGATTCAAATACAAAATTCTTGCACAATGTATTTTGTCCTAATGTAATTTATGAAGCATATTTTGGGTCAAAATATCAGCTTCATTAGTGTTCCACATCTTTGATTTCAATCCTAGAAAGCATAAAAACAAGTTACTGAGTTACAAAACATCAAAACTGCAGTGTATAAAAGTTTTCAAAGCCAAACCTGCTTGCGATGGAAACAAGAGTTATGCAAAGCATGAGCAAAAGTGTTGGAAACCTAATCAATGCGCCTGGTTTCACAGAAAAGAAAAATAAATATCATCTTTTCATATTAAGAGTTTTCTGTGTTTTCTTACTATCCCTCCTTACAGCATTTTAAATCAATTTCAGATTTATGTTAAATTCAAATATATGAGATGTTGTCAGCTTGTACAGCTGAAACACTGCATTACAGACTCTGATGATTAAAATTCATTGTCGAAGTCTGTTTTGAGAAACAAACTAGACAAACACCCTTATGCATTTGTTCTGTATCTATTTAGAATTCATTATCTGTTATGAATAATGTATTTTTATCCTATGCATACTACCTAGGGCATGTGAAAGTGGTTCAAATCTGAAATGAAAAGGTCATATATTTGCGTTTACACAACTCTGGAAAAAGATCTGTGTTTATTTTAAAATATATAATGTGAATGGTCTTTCTTGCTCTCTCTCTCCATCCCTCCCTGCATAAGGTATGGAGTGCTTAACCGGCCTCATTGATTATTCTCGCAGCTTTCGTTCCTGCCCTCTCTCCTCTTTCTCCCTCACTCTCTTGACCCCCATCTGCGAGCTGTTTACATTTGTGTCAAGTGCACTTTCTCTCATGTGGGCTTTCAGAGCATGGCGGATCTCAGGTGGGCCACTACACCACTGTGCACTCACACTCACACAAGCGTTTGGGCCTGCAGGACTAACGAGGGCACTCGGTGGTTTCACACTACATGCCGCAGGTCCACAGCACTGGACGGAGCTGCAGAGACGTAACACTTTGGCTGTCACATTCAGAGCATACAGGCTGAGAAGTGATGTGCCGCTGGCCTTTTAAACTACTCCTGTGTCCATCTGTTTTCTGCCCTCCGCCCCCAAATACATTTTGCATGGCTGCATTTACAGTCTAGCTGACATTGTGAACGTTAGTCACGCAGTCCTCCAGTATTCGGCTCCTACTACCTCTAACTCTCTCTGACTTTCTCTCTTTCCTCCCCCTCATTTCAGATAAGAATCAGGCTTGTTTTTTCACAGCATGCCTACATTGCTCTTTAATTTGGGCCTGCCTCTTATCAGGCCCTGTGTTTGGCTGCTTCATTAGTCCTGCAGAAGCGAGAAACAACGAGTGCTGGAGGGAGCAAATCCAGCCGTATCAGATCAGAGATCAGAAGAGCAACTCCGACATGCTTTATGAATACAAACTCCTCACTCTGAAGTCTGCGAGAGCCCTTATGTTATTTAAAACGATTCATTATTCAGGTGCATATATTATATCAGATCTGTTTCCTGATATCCAATATCTCTCACATTCTGTATTATCATACCAACTTCATATGACAAAAGTATTTGGGTTAAACACTGGCATATTTGAAGCCGAAGTGGCCTGTCTTTGGCAGAATAAGGGTTTGATTAGGTATATGGATGTAATGTGTAATGTAACATCACTGTCTATAACCTGTATTTAAATTTGAACCTGCAAATAGCGATTTAACAGGCCCACTTGCCACACAGGGGCACTTTGTAGTTGTGAGTCCTAGTTGAGCCTCAAATAATGAGCCTTCCATTATAGAAACACATACAAGAACTGAAGTGCTAAATGCAGTAAATGAAGTGTTTGAGGGAAGAGACAACCTGGAACAGTTGGCATATACCACACATGCTAGCTAGCTAGCCCAACTTGAAATACTTGGCTAGTTCAATTAGCAATTATGCTAGCTACCACAATAGCCATTATAGCTAAAGTTGTAAGCTTAATCAAGCTGAAGTTTTAGTAAATTAAAAATCACATTCCCCTACAATTTACTAAAATGTTAGCTGGATTAGCTGACAGCCTCAGCTATAATGGCTATTGTGGTAGCTAGCATGCTAACCAAACTAGATTCCATCCATCCATCCATCCATTTTCTAAGCCGCTTCTCCGTCAGGGTCGTGGGGGGATGCTGGAGCCTATCCCAGCAGTCTTCAGGCGAAAGGCAGGATACACCCTGGACAGGTCGCCAGTCCATCGCAGGACAGACAGACAGACACAGACAGTCACTCACACCCAGGGGCAATTTAGCATGTCCAATTGGCCTGACTGCATGTCTTTGGACTGTGGGAGGAAACCGGAGAACCCGGAGGAAACCCACGCAAACACGGGGAGAACATGCAAACTCCACACAGAGAGGACCCTGGCCGCCTGGCCGGGGAATTGAACCCAGGCCCTCCTTGCTGTGAGGCGACAGCGCTACCCACCACGGCACCGTGCCGCCCTCAAACTAGATTCTAGCCAACTATTTTAAGTTTTAAGTTTTAACTACAAAATGGACCTGATAAAAAAAGGACAATGAGTGTAAATACAAGGTATATCTACATGAGTAAGTGGCCAATGGGTATATATCTCTGTCTTTAATTGAGACTTTGACCACAATGTATTGCCCTACACACAGCACATGTTCTGCTATATGGTGTGCCACCCTATTGGAAAGTGACAGTGGGACATTTTGACACAGTCAAAAAAATAATGAATTAAGCATTGTATAATGTATGTATTTCCTTTAAGAGAGTAGCTCTTTCAAGCAGATCAAGCAAGCAAATTGAGTTTTGTGTACAAATATGGTTTTCTCTATCATGGTATGGGTCCAAAAAGCAAGAAATTTACAAGCTGCATCCAAAGATCAGTGCTTTCAGAGGACTGTGTAGTTTAAAAAGAGAGAAAGGAGCAGCGCATAACCTATTTGTAGTTGTGTTTCTGTGTTTGGAATGCATTATACTGTATATTCATTCCAATTAATGGATTTTTTTATTTGATTACATTCCTAATTACGCAGCCATCCAACCAAGGCAACAGGCTGTTGCGGAGAAAGTTACAGGGAAAAAAAACAGCTATGAAAATGAGATCATGCAAGTACTGATTAGCTCTAAGTATGTATGTCCATGCATGTGTTGAGGCCCATTAAACTGTCCTAAGTGGCCTGAATCTAGCTGACAGTGAGTCACTTATAATGCCTAAAGGGCCATCACACAGAATAAGGATTCACTGTTATTAATGAAGATAAAACACGCGCATGCTCTTATATCATCATAATCAATGAGACAACATCACTTTGAATCAGTATCAAAAATCACGTTTACATTACAGTCTGACCCAAATGTTCAATATGACTGACTATTGAATGTTGGAGCTATGATCTAAGGCAATGAAGGCCAGGTCTGATCCCTCTTCACAGCCAGTTCTGCTCTAAAAATCAGGCAGCCATTTCTATTAGGATCAGATTGTGGAGCAGAGTCTCTAAAAAGCCAACAGTGATTTAATTTGGGCTGGGGAGCTGGGGAAGGAGGCTTATTAAATACAGAGTAAGAGGCAAAGCAAGACAGAAAAACACACAGAGACTAACAGTGAAAATTACAGACGGAGCACATCATTGAGTGTCACAGCACAAATTAGCACCCAGACACTTTTACGCCATGTTTATTAGCTGCCCTGCATATGCCACTATAAAGTGGGGCAAGTGGGGTGTAATCTTTTTCACTCTTCTTCATGCTCTGCCTCTTCCTCTGTCTAATATGCCTTATAGCTCTCAAATACTCCATCTCCTTGCTTTCAATATCTAATGAGGATTCTCTCTCTTGTCTAGCTAAAAAACACATTGTGTACTGATGTGGAATTTTAGACTGATGAAGATAAAGGCTTGTTGTGTCAATTTTGCTGAAAATACCAAATCTAAATTTCTGCTTCACCCAAACACATTCAGGTAGGTAGGTGTAGATGAGGATATGAGATTAACATACAACCCCGTTTCCAAAACAGCTGGGGCACAAAATGTGCAAAAAAATTTACAAAATGCAAATAAAAATTCAAACTATGTAAATCCTAAAATGCAATTGAAAATAGTACAAATACAACATATCATCATGTTAAAACTGAGAAATTCTGTTATTATATAGAAAATATATGCCGATTTTGAATTTGATGCCAGCAACACATTCCAAAAAAGTTGGGGCAGGGGCATGTTTACCACTGTGTTGCATCACCTCTTCCTTTAACAGTACTAGTAAGAATTTATGAAGTAAGACCAATAGTTTAGAAAGTAAATGTTTTCCCATTCTTGCTTCATATAGGATTTTAACTGCTCAACAGTTTGGGGTCTCCTTTGTCATACTTTTCATTTCATAATGTGCCAAATGTTTTCAGTGGTGACAAGTCTGAGGCAGGCCAGTTTAGCACCCTGGCTATTTTACTACTGAGCTATGCTGTTGTAATACATACAGAGTGTGGTTTGGCATTGTCTCACTGAAGTAAGCAAGGCCTTGCCTGAAAAAGACGCTGTCTGGATGGCAGCATATGTTGCCAAAACATGTATATTCTGTATCATTCAGCATTAATGGTGCCTTCACAGTTGTGCAAGTCACCCGTGCCATGTGCACGGTGTACCTCTATACCATCACAAATGCTGGCTCTTGTTTATATTGTTTATATATGTCTTCTTTGCATTTCTGGATGCAGTGACAAATTGTGTTTACAGATAGTGGTTTGCAGAAGTGTTTGAGTCCGTGCAGTGATCTCCACTGCAGGACCTTGCCTCTTTTTAAAGCAGTGCTGCCTGAGGGCTCGAAGGTCACAGCCAGCCAATATTGTTTTTTGTCTTTGTCCCTTACACACAGCAATTTCTCTGCATTCTCTGAATCTTTTATTGATGTTATGTACCATAGATGAAGAAATCTCCAAGGTCTTAGCTTTTTTCATTGAGAAAAATGATCCCTGAACTGTTGCGCTATTTGCCTGTGCTGTCTGAGTGGCGGCCCCCTTCCCATCTTTATTTCTGAAAGACTCTCTGAGACGCTCTTTTTATAACCAATAATGCTACTGAGCTGTTGCCAATTAACCACCAGGTGTGTTTTTTTGTTGTCTTTCATTGCCCTGTTTCAACTTCTGTGAAACCTACTGCTGGCATCAAAATCAAAATGGGCATATATTTTTTGTTGTTATGGTGTTTGTATTTATGTACTGCAACAATACTGCCCCAGTAAGTATGACGGTATCACATCTCTTCTGGCAGACCCAAGATCTCTGGTGAGTAATCTATATTGGGCAAGGTTCTCTTGTACTCTACTCTATTTCTCTCTCTGGGTCTTGCTCAAGGTTCCAGCCAGCGACCATCAGAAAGCTGAATCATTATGGGCAAGAGAGCACTTTTTCTCTAGGGTGAGCACCTTTTCTCTAGGGTGGGATCAGACTATGGAGGGGGCCAGAGCTCAGCTAGGGTCTTTATGATTGTTAAATAGAAGGACTGAGTTAGTGGAGAAAAAGAGGGCACATGGAGGCAGGCTGGAGTTCACTCCACTGAAGATACGCTCATCACCGCCAAGACATTCAACTTACTGTGCTGAAGGCTTTTCACAGAGCTCGGCTCAGCAAAGCTATTCAAGTCTGCCAAGTCCGCCAACTCAGTCTGCAGGTGCTGTGACCTCCACTTACTCTACTTCTCACTTAGTGAAGAGAATTCAGGCTATGATCTTCTCCAACTACTGGAGGCCTGAAAGCCCATGTAAATAGAAGACTGAGAACAGTGGGCACGCTGAAACACCTGACTATGGGTATTGGTGCTTACATGAACGCACATAGTGTTGCCTTGCACAGTCTCATTTTACACTTTATTATTCTGATCAAAAGACCTTCTTCAGAATACCGAAAACTTATCCTCATTCAAAGACTAGACTGTACTATCAATTTCCTTGGCTTTACAATGAACATCAATAATGAATTATTATTGTAATTATCATTGTTAAGGATTCGAAATGTGCCAGTCACTAGTAGTCTGTGCAGTCTATGTACAGCAGAAACAGGCAGTTTTCAATTCACTGGTCCTGTGATGTCACACACACCGACAATTTACACATTTCTGAATACATTTAGCCTACAGAAGTTTAGCACTGAAAGGTTGTGCACTGTTGAGACAGACAGTTTCTATGAATACAAAGGCATGAAAGTCTGGCCATCACAATAAAAAAGACAAAAACAGAGGGCTACATCATTAGCCAAAACTCATTTTACTCTTTTCGTTAGTTGGAACTACTTTGATGTGTATTCTCCAGCATTAAGAGTGTCTTGCATAGATTTTGTGAAGGCCGATGGCAGAAAGTGCATAATGATTATCTAGCAAAACAGTTTACCTTGTATGTGAAACAGAGGAAATGCAGCTTCTAATTGCTCAACATTCGAAAATATGGAGGCAAAAGAGAACACGACTGGCTGGGATACAAAGAAGCATAAGGGTGGTAATGTGTAATTGGCTGCTGTACAGAGGGCCAGAACACAAGGCATTAGTGGCTGGCCAGCACTCACAGGAAACGAAAGGAGAAAGCACAAAATCTCTGGCAAACACTCCGAGGTTCTAAGGGGAAGAAGTTTGTGATTGGCTTGAGCTCTAAGAGGTAAAACTCAGGGAAGAGGTCCAAAAATGCTCAGGAGCGGTATGTGGAGACACACAGAGAGAGAGAGAGTTGGCCCGTGTTTGTGTTCTGAATATCAGAGGGCCGTGTGGCCTTGATCTCCCCAAAAGTCCACGAAGGTAATCCAAGTAGAACCAGAATACAGCAGTTTGTCCCTTATTGCATTTCCTCTTCCATGAAAACATATGGTAACACTTTATTTGAAGGCTACCTACATAAGGGCTTCATGACGCATTCATAAGCACTGAGTAATGTGTTTATGAAGCACTACTTGAACATTTATTAAGTGCTTATGTTGGTTCTCGCAACCTGACATAAGATGTTTTATGAAATAAATGACATTGTACTGACATAATAAGAATAAACATTGAACATATTTACAGCACTAAACATTATACATAATTGTATCAATCATCTTATCCATGCCATGGAGCGAAGAGGGGGTGGTTTCCAGGCATATTTAACCTGATATCAGTACAATGTCGTCTTAAGAATGCTGACATAAATAGTTATGTATAGTGTTTAAATATGTTTAGTGTTGTAAATATGTTCAACGTTTATTCTTATTATGTCAGTACAAGGTCATTTATTTCATAAAACATCTTATGTCAGGTTGCGAGAACCAACATAAGCACTTAATAAATGTTCAAGTAGTGCTTCATAAACACATTACTCAGTGCTTATGAATGCGTCATGAAGCCCTTATGTAGGTAGCCTTCAAATAAAGTGTTACCAAACATATTGAGGTGGGCACTGAATAATAATGAGGGAAGAGGGTGTAGAAATGTACTGCTCTGTAAAGTGTTTAGTGTTGTGTTTTTTTGTCATCATACTCTGTATTGTGTGTCTGTACTGTCTATTTGTGTTTACCCCTACATGGTCATGTTTGTCACACCCATCCCTTGTCGTGTTTTGGCTGAGCCTAATCTTGGTATCAGTTCTGCTATAAAACTGCATCAGCCCAGTGTGTTAAGGGATGGCTAGGTGTCTGGTAAGTGTGCAAAAGAGAATAAACTTCACTTCTCCAGACATACGGCTGGTTCCCTGGTACAGTTAGGGTTTGGATTCTTCAAGGGCTAGATGTGTCAGCAAAAGAAATGTAACATTTAATTGGATTTAATTGCATTTAGCCACAAGAGCATTAGCGAGGTTAGGTACTAATGTTGGATGACTACCTCTGCATCACAAATGCCACTCCAACTCATCCCAACTAGGATGAAAAGCTTTATAGGTGATGCTAGGCATTGAGCATGGTGACCTCACCATTTCAGGAAAAGAAAAAGGTTTCTGAACTTGATGGAAGTTAATGCGAAATGATTTTTTGGTGCAAGAAGTCATACTGTACCATTTCAATTGTTGTACATCCTAATTTTTTTCACAATGTAAAGTGCAACTGGTATCCTATTTTCCAAATTAGTTTTTTTGACATTTATATTTCTCTCATACACAACTCTTCTCCCTATTCTGGAGAGTCTCTCAAAGCATTTAAGCACAGAAGCTCTTCATGTTAGGGTGGCTATTGGATCCCATCAGCTAATTAACACAAATGTGAATAAAGCTAGGTTTTAGATATCTTTTGCTGTTACCACGTGAGAGGCAAACAGTTCTCCCCATAATAAAGCTACCAAACAGCTGGGTATAACGTCTCTGTTTCTGGAGATTTAAATGATGTTTGAATGGAAAACATTAATGTTAAATATAAGACTGAATGTTGTTTGGGTTGGAAAACTACGTTGTGTTTCAACAGATGTTTGCTAGTGGAGTTAGTGCAGAGTTCCCCAGCTCCAGTCCTGCATCCCCTGCACTGCATGATTGTGATATCCCTGGTTAAAATACCTTATATTATTAGCTAATTAATCCCCTCTTGAACTGAACGAGGTGTGTACAGCAGAGAAAAAACACTAAGCTATACAGTGCAGGGGCACCAGGCCTTTTTTCGAAAACACTGAAATAAAAGGTCTGTGTAATCTCTCGTCATTTTCGGCTTCTGTCAAGTCCTGCAGGTGAATCGTTCACAAAGCACAGTTAATTGAAGGCATTTACACCAAGCTGGCCGGCGGCTTAGTGAGCACTACATTTAGGACATCGCCCCCAGCTTCCCTGGCCAGCTGCTTTGTTTTAGAACCTCTTTTCAAGACCAGATAACAAAGCAAAAATCTGTTGTGGATCTGGCAAAAATGCTCCTTGTCAACCACCCAGCAGTAACTTTTACATTCAGTGAGGTTTCCACCGCCCTCCTTTTATTTTTGACTCTTCCCATCACCGTTGCAACCTCTGAGCACTCATTCTCATTTACATTTATGGCATTTGGCTGACGCTCTTATACAGAGCGACTTACAATTTGATCATTTTACACAGGTAGGCCAAGGCGGTGTTAGGAGTCTTGCCCAAGGACTCTTATTGGTATAGTGTAGGGTGTTTGCCTAGGTGGGGATTGAACCCCAGTCTACAGTGTAGAGGGCACATTAACTATACAGCTACAACAACTTCACTATTACAGGGGTACACTGCATTATATTACAAGGCTAGCATTAAGTTCCACAACAGTAATAATCTGCCTCTCTATTTCCAGTAGCTAGCTAGCAAACAACCAACAGAACCTCCCTTTTTTCAGCAATAAAAAGCCAATTCAGCAGCACTCCTTCAGGTCACTGATCTGTCACAACCTCAGGAAGAACAACCTGCAGTTGATTCTGGTCTTAGCTCGAGCTCTGATGCTGCTCCTTTTAGCTAGCAGGTGTTCTGATGAATTGTGCTACCTTGTCAAAATGTCCTACAGTAGCGCGCACTCACAGATAGAACTCTTCATAAAACAGCAGCAGGGTATTTTGATAGCCTAAATCACACGGAGTTCACCTCAGCTTTGTATTCGCTAGTTTCTTGATCGAATGTTTTTAAGATGTTGCCACAGACACATTTTGGAGCCACTGAGGCACTCAGGTACCATTTAAGGTATAACAGGAAAATCTGAAGAGGCTGGAGAATCATAAGCTGACTCCAGCCTCATCTGAATCGTGAGTATTAATATTAGTATTGAATAACATGAATAAAAACAACACTCAAAACACTGAGTTTCTATGTAATAGCCTAATAATGATATGTGCACACTCAGTAGGGCCAATTGAAGGCAAGGACAGATTGTTAAAACACCGGCTCTCTTTAGTTCTACATTTCATTGCTTTGACCGTGGGTGACGCCACAGAGGACAACTGAGTTTGCCGTTCCTCTGTCTCCATATTCAGCGATATCTCTCTCCTTCCTTTCACTGTCAGCTCTGTACAGATCAGTGCTGTGAACAACACCCCCACTAATGTTACTCAGGTCCCTCTTTTTGAGTCTGTGTGTGTAACATCAACATAGCTGTAAAGCCATCTGACGTGGTCTGAAAAACTCCCACCAAATCGGACACAACAGCTCTGACTTTTAAATAAAAATTGCAGCCTTTGCAGAGACTCGCAGCAGCACTACAACACCGTATTTTAGCAGATTGGTTTTTGCACTTGACAAAGTAATGCGAATTCTTTCCATTTGAACAAACAATTCCTACATAGTGTAGCTTTAAACAGTGTTTAAACGGTACTTAAAACTTTAATCTTCGAGAGAAAAATCAAGCTCCACGCTTGTCTGTGCCCATCCTTCCACAGTGAGAAGACAACTCAGCTGTAGGTCTGAAAGGGTGTGCAGCTGTCAAGAAGTCGCTACTGAAAAAAAGAAAGAGACAAAAATGAAAGAAGCTCCAGATGTTCTCAGAACAATGACCAACCAAAGTCCAGACCTCAGCACCACTGAATGTGTTTGGGATTAAATGGATCGTCAGAAGCAGAAAAAGCAATCAACCTCTACAACTTTAAAGGCATGAAAAATATCGCTGCAGATTTCTTTGAAAACTCAAAGCAAGTCTCCAAAATGATTACCAGAATATCTGAGAATATTATCCATTACTTCAGGCACCAGAATGTTATATATGTTTATGAATAAAATAAATATATATCTACACAAGTTTTCCTGCAGCTTTTCCTGTCAGATTTTTTGATGCTGTGTTTATAGAGTAGGCACAGCTTTCCAGGGAACCCCTGTGGGCCGATCTAATCCACTATTCCTGTTCACATCTGCTATGTGTCTGTGCTCTCTCTAAATATTTCACACAGCCATCTGAAAGCAAGTTCTGGAACCCATGCAAAGTACACACAAATGTTCTCAACACTCTCCCTTTTAGCTTTCCATGTCAGGGAGAAAAATGCATGGCTAAGTGGATGATTAAAAATGGAGAAGAAAGGTGTGGGTGAAACCATGGTGAAGGAAAAGACCGTCTCTTCACTGTTACACAGAGCTGTATTTCTATGCTCAGAATTTAGGAGAGGCGATAATAAGCACTCTTATTTAACTGCTGATTTGATATTATGAACTAGTGTCTACTAAAAGGGAACTACAAAATAAACCTGAATGCTGGAACCTTGCATTAAGCTGTTGTTTGCACTGTTTACTAGAACGTTTTATGCATACAACAGGCTATACAGATATGTGTATGGTATCCACTGCGAGAGAATGGACCGGGGCCCATAAAGTATATCAAATATGCTTTTAATTGATCATCAAAGGTGACACCAAATGAATGGACTTCAGTAAAATATCTTCATATGGAGGTACATTCTGGCCTTTTGGTAATCAGGATCAGTTTGGCCTTGGACAGCTGGAGCAAACCACATGAGTGCATGAGTTGAAGAGGTGGCTGAAAAGCAAATATTCAAACATTGATTCATCACGTAATGTTTCATCAGTCATTTCGCACTGCAACAAAGACTTACATAAAACATCAACAAGGCTCAGTTCATTTATACTTGGACATTAAGCCAAGTACCATAGGCCCATGTCGCCTCCTCTCACTTTAGGTATTAGTCTAAAATCACGGAGCAAATCAAATTATTCTTGCAGATGGCTCCAGACAGTGGCAGATGTTTCTCTTCCCACTGTAGAAGAGCATCAATAGATAAAAGTGGGTATGAGCACCCACCTCGTTTGGTTCTGCACGCTACAGTCACAGTTAGAATCTCTGAAACGCCAAAAGCCTCTTGATTAAACACTCATTGATAATGGCAATTTAAAAGCCTCATTAATCTTCATTGTCATCATAAATATGCATGAAGTATATTAAATAATTTAGCTTGGGCAATACTTTTATTAGCTTTTTTTCTTCCATAAATGCTACCCTTGATGTTATTAATTGATATGCGGGTTCTTTTTCTGGCGACAGCAATGGAGAAGAAAAAAAAGAGAAGGAAGGAAGAAAGTGAAATTGATTTGAAACTTTTTTATACATAAAAGATAAAGCTCTTCTTCTGATTTGTGTAGATATAAATAGTTCAACTTTAAAGGGAGCAAAAAAAGAGCATCAGACAAAGGCAGGAAGGCAGCGAAAGAGGGGAGAGGAGGGCCAGAAAAAGGAAAGAAAAGAGAAGAAATAGAGAGAGATAATGATACTGAGGGAGATCTTTTATGGGAGCAGCCAGATAAAAATAATCCCCCACTGAAATGTGCTGAAAGAGTCGCCAGGGCTTTGGAAGGTGTTTCGTGATGCAGGAATGGCCCTCTCCTCTCAAAAGGTATTATTCATCCGCCTTTATGCGGCGGCCGTGGCGGCAGAGCGGCCTCAAAAGCACGGCTCAGATTGTACCCTGTAAGCCTCCTGACGGGAGACAGCCTCTCTTACTGCCAATAACACAGCCCATTTCAATCTGCAGAGAAACAGATTCAGCCAAGAAATCTTATGGTTAGATCGATATCACATTAAAAAAAAAAAAGCACCATCACCTGCTGTATGTTGTATGTGTACTGACATACTCTTCTTTTAGGAAGTGCTCTTCTTCTGAAAAAACACATCCTAAATATGAAGCAGTCCCAAAAGCAGTAAATCACATATAGACAAACAGATTCAAAAATCTCAAACCCAACAATTCGCTCATTTGGAGATGATGACTAAATTATGTCCTTTGTACTTACTCAGTAGGAAGTCCTGTAACAGCACATCAAGATGCAGTTAGGATTGTGCTGAAAGAGACTACAGATGCAGTAATGGCAAGAATATGTCCTGCGCCTGCCAAAACAAATTATGTGTATGTTCTATAAACCTCCAAGAAAAGAACAATTACACTGAGAACTACTTTTATTCTGATGCATTTGACAATGTCCACCACCAGTAAGCCACCCACAAAAGTTCACTCACAGTGGTTTTCATCCTGTCATAAACGTCGCTCACAGCATCAGGACTCAGGGAAGGCTCCGGCGCTGTGACTAACCGCTCAGAGTGTGGAGGCTTTCACACAGAGTGCTTTATGGGCTAAGCTGCCTAACAGCTGGCCCCGAGACTGAATTACTGTCCTTGATGCACACGGAATGACCACAGGAGCACTCGCACACGAGCCTAACAAAGTTATCCAGGAGCTGCGGCCATAAGTCAGTCTCAGATAGAGATGGTTTCCACGCACAGAAGACAAACAAAGGCTATTTACTGCATTTGAAGCTGCATACATTTTTATCTGATATTTGTGTAGAAAAGAAAAGTCAATTAAATAGTCACTCTGTTAAAAAAAAGCAAATTAAAGTGTACTTTCTTTGTGCATTGGCAATAACTTGGCAATTTCACAATGAAAATGGATATTATGGACTCTCCTACTGTGTCTCTCATACAGCAACAAACAGAGACGGACACATCAATTTATACGCATTTTCCTACACTGCTCAAAATTAGTCTTGGGACAAACTGTGAATATAAATTATGTCTAGTTTATTTATTACTTTCCAAGTCAAAGTTGTCATTTATTCATTTGTGTCCATCTGGAAAATTTGAACAATTAGCGATAATGACCAGGTTTACTAACAAAGTATTTTTATTTTTTTTTAAGTCTTTGTAAAGGACTCGTAGTCATTTTTTCCCAATAAATAGTTTTGTTTTTTTGAAATCTAAATGATTGTGACACTTAAAAGAAATCTGGTTCAGTGAATCATCAAAATATTCAGTAATTACTTGATTACTAATATAATCAATAGCCAGTCAGTAGTAGAAACAGAAGAAACATCCTCATTCTGGTGCTGTTACATGTCACACTGTTGCAGGTTTTGATATAATGATATAAAGCATCAATCATCTCAATAGCAATCTCAAACCATTAGACGTCAGGGTGTGTGTGTATACATCACTTATTTCTGTGCTGAGGCCCGTGTTTACAATTTACAGTACATGACAGTGTAGGTGACAAAAAAAGTCTCAGGTGGGAAAACCATAGTCAGGGCATCCATGGGTTTAAACATGATGGATTCATTTCTCAGGAAAACTTTCAATTAATTATGAATTTCAATTCATTATTTTGCAATTAAATTAATGTCATTTTCTAAAGATATTGACTAAATTATAACAGTATCTTGGGAAAACAACATTTATTTTGTAATAATGACATACATAAGTGGAGAAAGGAAAAGGGACCATTAGTTATGGGAAAACAGAGCTATTAAAATATGTGAATCTAGGTCCTTTTAGGGCTTCTGTGCCACACACAACGGATGTCATGAAAATATTCCTCTGCAAGTTGCATACAATTCTGTATTTCCACCAGAAAGGGCCAAATGCAATCCCTAAACTCATGTTGTGATGTTTTAAGCTTTATTAGTTGGCCCTCACCAGCTCTTCCCACCACACCAGCTCTGGTGAAAACTTTTTCAGCCTGAATATTCACAGGCACTGCGATTAACATTTAAACAATTTTGTTTAGTAGAAAAAAAACCCTTCAATACCAGCATTCATAACGACGTGCATGCATGCAGTTCAGATCAATAGTATGGTGTGTGTGCAGAGGAACAAGAGGTGTTATCTCTCTGATGCACAACTATAGAGGGATCTGGCCAGAAGGGCAAGCAGAAATACAACGGGTGGTTTTCCTGTGTGCAGGCCAGTGTGTTGTGCTCTCCAATGCCCAGTAAATTACTGTCCAGTCAAGCAGAAAAGAGGAGTGGGATTTGGACACGAGCATCACCTGTCTCTGCCCATATCCCCAAAGCCCGGCATAAATGAAGTGGACAACTGCCTGTTTATTCTCTTCGCACTGGCAACCACCACAAGGCCAACGGGTGCTGGCTTCCTGCTTTTATTGAACTGTTTTCTGCTGAGCCCTCCACTTGCTCCTCGGATTAATCAGAAATCCTCGTGCAAACAGCCTCCTTTTTCTGCAAGAGCAGCGCGCTGGCCTCCAAACCACACACAGATAGGCAGCCACTGTAAAAGTGGACTGAACAACACTTTTCTACAGGCAACAGTTGTGTGTGCGTGTTGATGCAGTTCACGCTCCACATCCCAAAGCTTACACTCTATTCCTGAATAATGCATGGAGAAGAAAAAGAAATGGACGACTAAACGTACAGGTCATGCTGGAAAGGCAAAACTTTACAATAATAGTTTAGAGGACATCAATTAGCTGTTTTCATAAGCCAAGAAAGGTGGGTCCTCGGTAGGAATGTCTGTTTGCGTATCTTATACGCTTAAAATGGTGGTTCTTCAAGGGGTCTTTAGTAAAGAAAATGTCCTAAACGGTCTGATGTCGAGCTTGTATCAATAGAAAAACCATTTTGGGCGCTATATTGAACCCTTTTCAAAAAGTTTCCATATAGAACCATCTACAGTACATTAGTCTGATGTTCTATATAGAACCAATGTCATTACAAAAGAACCCTTGAAGAACCATCTTTAAGAGTGTAGTATGTCTCACATAAACAGAATGGTTTACCATGGCTGCACTGTCACATTATCAGAAAGCAGTTGGCACACAAAATATAATGGACTTTAATGGAGAAAATTCTGTGGGTGTAAATTATAAGCTGGCAAGCAACATGTTGAAGTGAATGATGTGACATGTGGCAGAAAAACTGTTTATTTGTTATTAAATTCTGTCCTGCAAGCTAAAAACTGTTAAACTCACTAGCAGCCTGCATTCAATTTACACCGTCTTAAACAGATACACAGTTACACGAATAGTGTACTATACATGTTACTATGCATTTTACTGGCCTTTTTAAACACTGTGTAGTAGTTGGTTTCGCCTGCTGGCTACAGGTGACAGAACACTCCGGTAGTGTCCTCAAGAACTATCAAAACACAGGCTTTAGTTCTTGTTCGTGTTCGAAGGACCATACTGATAGGAACAGCCTTGGATAACTTAGTGGCCCAGCTGATCCAGACTACCTTTTGGAACATCCTCTTCCTGGCTCTACCTTCTCCTGTCTCCTCACATGCCTCATCATTAATTTTTCCACCTGTGTCTAGTTTGTTCCCCCTCCTCTCCCAGCTGTTTCTGTTCTTGACTTTAGTATAAGTAGGTCTCCTGTTTCAGTTTGCCTGCTGTCATGTTTTAATAACAGTGTTTGTTTTTGCCTTACTAAGAAAACTGTTTAACTCACACCTACATCCTTACTGGTGGTCTAGTCTTCTGTCTTATGGATGGATACGAGTGTTTATTGAGGATGTTATAGACTACACTTATACATTATGCATCATCTGTATAACATGACCAAGAAAATCACTGCTGTTTGTTAAAGTTTTTCATGTCACACGATTTGGAGGCCTAATGGTTTTAGTATTCTTTTTACTGGAGTTTACAAGACACACTGCATTATTCTGTTATACATGTTTTGCCTGTGATTATATAATATATTCCCTAACGGTAGACAACATTTGAATATCTGACTTGTTTCATCATTAATTATTTGTGATAATCATAATGAATACAATGTTAAGTGACTTCAATAATGATGAGTAATGTTTAATAATGATTCATTTGATTAAATAATTAATAATCCTGATCTACACATTTTCTATGCCGCTTATCCTTCTGGGTCACATAGGGAGCCAGAGGCCATCCCAGCAGTCAGTGGGATGCATGGAAGCAGGATACACCCTGGACAAGTCACCAGTCCATCACAGGGTAGACAGACAGACGGGAAGCAAATCCAGGCCCTTCTTGCTGTGAGGCAACAGTGCTCCCCACTGCCCCACCGTGCCGCCCCCCTGGTTAGCACATAGTTATAATTATAAGTAGACGCTCATTACTTAACTGTGAAGTGATAGATTACTTGTCTGCTGTAAATTAACATGAATGCAATGCAAATGTGAATTAATGATGAATAACTGATTAGTTCATGATTAGTTAAATATAAAGTATGAACTAATGGATGTGTTATATCACTAGTATAAACTGTCATTATGATTAAGTGTTACTTTATAATAAAGTGGAAGAAATAAGAATAAATATACAGTGAGTTGGCAGGTATATCTAGCGTATGTCTACACACACTGAATATTATCAGAAACACTGACCATCTTCTATAGTGGTCCCCTTCTGTCAATGGAAAGAGACCACCCTAGTAGCAATGTTGTACATACATTATTTGAATGATGAATTATTCTCAGCACTGCAGTGAAACGATACTGCCACGTTAGTGTGTGTTGTGCTGGCATGAGTGTATTAGATGTAACAGTGTTTTGGCCGTTTTAAGCAATTAAAGTCACAGCTGGGTTAAGAATAGTCCACCAGCCAAAGATCAAGTCAACAGTATTCCATGGATGTTTAGTAGATGTTTGCATAAAGTACATGTAAGTGCAGACCGCGTTTAAAAACCTCAGCAATATGGTGTATGTAGATAATGTCTGGTCAGTGGTGGTCCTGTAGTGGTTTATGGACAGGATAGAGGATGCTTTATGACTTACAATCACAGCAGAAGATAAAGCATGGAATTTAGAGAAACTGTCCCGGGCGACACCGTTATTTTCTAACTTATGTGTTGAATGCCTCTGGAGAGGTGTGTGTGGAGCGCAAGTCAACCTAGCTGATCTCCCTTGAGGTCCACTTCAGGGAGTGTGTGTAGAGGCCAAAGTCTCCAGAGGAACACCTGAGACATGGGAGTTTGCCAAGAGAGGAAATCTCTTCAGATCTAGAGAATAGGTCTCTGGAGATACTCTCTTAAACCAGATCCTCTTTTCCTCTCCTTTTAACCTCCACCCATCTGTCTCCTCTCATCCTTTTCCACCCCCTTTTCTTCTTTCTCTACACCCCCAGTGCCCTAGAGCAGCCACGGTCATGAGGGAAATATCACTGCTCTCACAATCTGTAAGCCAGGGCTGATGATCCATAGAATTTTTTAAGGCACTCTTTTGTTCTATTTTGTTTTTCTCGTAAATGTTATCATATATTTTCATATTTTCATAAAGTAGTGCTATTCCTTCAAGGCTTATTAGTCTCTTCCTATTTATAATGTTAGCGAACTGTAGGGCTGTTTTATCATGACAGACATGAAAATATGACTTCTGGATGGAATCATTGTCTAGAAATGAAATATTATTCTCTGAAATATTATTCTCTCAATCAATCAATCAACCTTATTTTTGACTCAGAAGTACATTGAGGGCAACCCTCATTTTCAACGTAGCTGAGCATTTACAAAAACAGGGATTGACATGACAAGGAAAATAATATCTATATTTAATCATGTTAAATTAAAAGAAAACAGTGAAAAAAAAGAAAATAGATAAAAATAACAATGAAAATAAAATTTGAGGTTTAATTGATGAGATTAAGATTAAAAGAAGATAAGAGATTAATAATAATAATAATAATAATAATAAAAAAAACTAATTAAAATAGGTTAAAAAGTAATAAAGAACTAAGAGAAGAACTAAAACAAGAAATAAACGTTAAGAATAAATAAGATTAAATAAAACAGGTACAGGCTGTCTGATGGAATGATGGCTAAAAATAAGACAGAGTAAAAGTCTTTATCTATAAACAAGATACACTACTTCACTTGATCCATGATAGCTTTAATGGTGCTGAAAGTGGGTAACAATGTTGTGAGATTTTATCATTTATTTAAATGCCCTGAAAAGATTCTGAGAGCCAGATGACCGTATGAGTGCAGGCCAAGTGTCTGAATTTATCAATAGATTTGATAAAATTCTCATACAAACTGCGCACAGCCCCAGCCACTCGCTGTGGTGGCGCAGGGTTCAACAGAGACAGTGAAAGAATGGAGCTGTTGAATAAAAGTTCAGTGAATGTTAAGAAATGAATTTGTCCCACCAAAACATCCTATATAGCTGTAATTTATTCTAGCTAAGAAAATCCAGTTTGTGAAATGGTAACACGGCTGTGTTCATGTACTGTAGCCACATCATGACACACTTTGCGCCATGCTTTCTTGCATATGTTCCAAAGAGATTAAGCAGTATTAGTCTGAAGGTAAACTATCTTTCAGTATGAGTTTCCACCTAAGTACTGTCTCTGCTGCCAGTGTCAAAGGAAGTTTCAAGATTCATGCAGATTCATGCAAATTCATGCCTTGTTTTAAAAGCCGCTGGAAATTGAGGTGAAATCAGCCGCCACAAGTTGCTCAAGCTTTACTAAATCGAGCAGAATGTGAAGCGTAATCAGCTAGAATATCTAATCCTTTTTTTGGCCTGATCCAAATGGGTACATATGAGGAAAAGAAGCGAATTCTCGTTTTAATCTTGCATGTTAGGTTCTTGTGCCAATTCTGAATGAAACACTGGGGCAGAATTTACCTCTGAAACTGGCACAAAAGGCCTAGTCCACCAGCCTCTAAATATTTTAATAGGGAAGAAATGAGAGCTAAACATGAAAGTAAAAATGAATGACAAGAAGGGAAGGCTCAGCTTCAGTCTTCCACTGTACTTTCACTTTTGTTTGTGCAGAACCCACAGAGGTGAATAAATAAACAAACTCTTAAACATTTCATTAAGCAAGCAGGAAATTATCAGTTCTAGAAATCCAATTACACTGAAAAGTGACACAGAAACAAACAAACAAAACACACACACTAACACACTTCATGTCACTTGAGAATTGTGTTAGTCCATGAAAATCACTCGTTCTGAATATTGTTATGACAGGTCTTTATAGAGGCTTCATGTCAAGCAATTAAACAGGGTTCATTTTTAATATCCAGACCTCATCCTCTTTAGCTGCAGGCTAGGGGGAGTTCTGTTTTTGTCAAAATTCAGAAGTACGACAGTCTGGTTAAACCTTAATGAATAATGCATGAGTTATTAAAATGTGCAGCTGTAATAATGAACAACTACTGTATTGTAACTGCCCACACATGTGTGTATTTCTTAATAGCAAACATAATTTACTGCCCACAAAAATGTAATGATTTGTATTTCAAAAGCTTGGACATTATTTCATTACTAATCTTCAAAAACAACACCCTTAGCTATACTGGCAAATCTAAGTGCATGTCTCTTTTAAGTGTTGAGCTTCAATATAGCTGCATTTTAACAACAAAGCAAAACATAACAAGCACTGATTTTTTTTAATTCTGGTACTGAGTCATCAGTGTGCATGGAGAACATGAGCAAATAGTAAGATTTGCATATAAAAAGTTCTTGTAGAACTTAAGAGATAAGTTTGGCTAAAACACACATGCTAGGAAACATGGTGTTGCTTGTTGGCCGATCTTGGTAAACATATTCACTGAACTCCTACCCTTTAGTACAACCCCAATTCCAATGAAGTTGGGATGTTGTGTAAAACATAAATAAAAACAGAATACAATGATCTGCAAATCCTTCTCAACCTGTATTCAACTGAATACACTACAAAGACAAGATATTTAATGTTCAAACGGATAAACTTTACTGTTTTTTGAAAAATATTCACTCATTTTGAATTTGATGCCTGCAACACGTTACAAAGAAGTTGGGACAGGGGCAACAAAAAACTGGGAAAGTTGAGGAATGCTCAAAAAACACCTGTTTGAACAGGTTAATTGGAAACAGGTGAGTGTCATGATTGGATATAAAGGCAGCATCATTGAAAGGCTCAGTCATTCACAAGCAAGGATGTGAACAACTGCTTGAGCAAATAGTCCATCAGTTTAAGAACATTGTTTCTCAATGTGCAATTGCAAGGAATTTAGGGATTTCATAATCTACAGTCCATAATATCATCAAAAGATTCAGAGAATCTGGAGAAATCTCTGCAAGTAAGCGGCAAAGCAGAAAACCAACATTGAATGCCCGTGACCTTCGATCCCTCAGGCGGCACTGCAATAAAAACCAACATCATTCTGTAATGGATATTCCCACATGGGCTCAGGAATACTTCAGAAAACCACTGTCAGTGAACACAGTTCGTTGCTCCATCTACAAGTGTTACAAGTGTTACAAGTTAAAACTCTGCCATGCAAAGCGAAAGCCAGATATCAACAACACCCAGAAACGCCGCCAGCTTCTCTGGGCCCGAGCTCATCTGAGATGGACTGACGCAAAGTGGAAAAGTGTCCTGTGGTCTGATGAGTCCACATTTCAAACTGTTTTTGGAAATCATGGACGCCGTGTCCTCCGGGCCAAAGAGGAAAAGGACTGTCTGGATTGTTATCAGCACAAAGTTCAAAAGCCAGCATCTCTGATGGTATGGGGGTGTATTAGTGCCCATGGCAGGGGTAACTGGCACATCTGTGAAGGCCCCATTAATGCTGAAATGTACATACAGGTTTTGGAGCAACATCTGCTGCCATCCATGCAACGTCTTTTTCAGGGACGTCCTGCTTATTTCAGCAAGACAATGCCAAGCCACATTCTGCATGTGTTACAACAGTGTGGCTTCATAGTAAAAGAGTGCATTGAAAATGTGTGGTGCATTATGAAGCGCAAAATACGGAGACCCCGGACTGTTGAGCAACTGAAGTTGTACATCAAGCAAGAATGGGAAAGAATTCCACCTACAAAGCTTCAACAATCAGTGTCCTCAGTTCCCAAACGCTTATTGAGTGTTGTTAAAAGGAAAGGTGATGTAACACAGTGGTAAACACGCCCCTGTCCCAACTTCTTTGGATTGTGTTGCAGGCATCAAATTCAAAATAAGTGAATATTTGCAAAAAAACAATAAAATGTATCCGTTTGAACATTAAATATATTGTCTCTGTAGTGTATTCAGTTGAATATAGGATGAAAAGGATTTGCAGATCATCGTATTCTGTTTTTATTTATGTTTTACACAACGTCCCAACTTCACTGGAATTGGGGTTGTACTTGTTGTCACGGTGATCAGCGTTGACCAGCTATGCCAACTGTATCCAGAGGCAAACAATCATCTCACTATGCTGAATTTTCCTCCTAAACATCATTACACATCAACTATAGCATAACATTGTCATGTTTCATTTCTGAATCACCTGAAAGCAAAAAATTTGCTTTATTTTTTTTGTTTATCTCTAAACTCGGAAATGTGTTTGGGTATAAACTTTTCCCCCAGTGCAACTTACAACCTCAAAGAACTCTGTCAGCATCAAAGACATCTACAGAGTATTAGTCATGCTGCAAAAACTCTCCTCAGTTTGCAACAAACACCTGCCATGCACGTACCCCCATCGCACTTCATATCGATTTTATCTGCACGGATAATAAACTGATTTACACTCAAAGATGTACGTCTAATAAGCTGGTTTACGCTGACCTTGAATGGACATGAAGCCTTAACTGTGTAAATGTAATGCTAATGTTAATCCATCATCATTAACCCACTGAGTGAAGGCGCTCACTGCTTCCCCATCCTTAACGCTCTGAACAAGCCTTCACTGACACTAGACATTTAGTCCGGAAAGCATCACTACACATTCACCTTATCATGCCTGTAACACGGCATCAAACTTAAATGCTATTCTTTGCTGTTCTCAGGGATGTAACATAAGTCATAGTTAGGCTCAGTGTGCCTAATAATCCAGCACCCACTCAGAATTAACAATAGACCCAATGCAGTACAGCATGTGTGGCTTACAGCAGTACTTTCTTTACAATAACGTAGCTTTAACTGTATAAGCCTTGGCCCTACTGTCAGGAGACTGAGTTTGATCCCTGGCAATGCCACAGTCATCTGTAGCCAGGAGTGAAAGAGAGCACAACTAGGTTCCCTCCTCTCTGTGGGTAGGATATCCCTCCTTTATCACTCAATTTTTCACAATTACCAACTACGTCTTTTGTATGTATGCGAAAGTTCAAACTCCTCTTAATGGTTCTTTAGCAAAGGGAATGGTTCTATATTATATATGAATGGTGATGGAGAATGTGTTGAATATGGTTCTATATAGCACTCATATTACTAAATAGAACTTCGCTTAACTAAGGAACCCTTGAAGAACCATTTTCTTTAAGAGCGACAGATGGGATGTTGGTTTTGGTTGTTAGTGTTGCTGTTTTCAGCCAGCTTTTAAGGGCCACTGTTAAAATAAATAAATCAATAAATAGAATTTGAAAACAAAGCCACAATATTTCAGGAATAAAGTCATATGTTTATATTTAAATAAAAACAAGAATAAAATTTAGAGGATAAAGTGGGCTACTTAGAGGGGATACTACAATGCGTTGAGGCCTGGGTTGCTGTACTGGAGACTATGAAGTCAATGTCCACGAGTTCCACCCTTCAAGATTGATCATTTTGATTATCGTTCTCATTTTCTCCTGTAAAACTACATGCCCTCTTCAAACGGCACGGAGGTGTAACCAATGATATACTCCTCTATTACAACTCTATTCTTTTTTTCTTTCTTTTTTTTTTTTTTACAGCAGCCCTAAACATTGTTATAAGTTTCAAATAGCTACACCCCAGTCCCGTTCTTTTAGAGTAGCATTTTAAAGTGGAAAGTTGACTTTATATATTATTTATGTGACTCTAAACTCTGAAGGGCTGAACTGAATTGCAAGTTTTCATCGTCCACCCTGTAACAATGCAAAAGTATGCATTTGTGGGCACAGCACAAACAACTTAATAAGGCTTTGGACTGACCAGCACGCTCCAACTCTCCTGATAGCCTATAGGAGGCGCTACATTCTGTTGACTGAATCTGACCTTCAGATGATCAAGCAGGACACAGTAAAGCCTGGAAAGCTTGCTACTCCCCTCTGCCTTTCAGCGCTCTTTAGCTTAATGGAGAGTTTCACTCTCCCATTAAACGTTTAATGCTTCATTCTTGCCGCTTTGATTGGTGCTGTTGGAGAAGGCTGATTAGAGAGCAGTACCATTAAGCGTCATTAAATGCGAACATCAGCCTGCTTCTCAATTCCACAACGTTATCTAGAAGGAGGCAGATCACTGCTGTTCCACAAGACTGTGGAGTCTAACTAGAGGTCACAAGAGCTGAAGGGTAGAAAAGGTTCTCTTTGCTGTAGCAGAGCAAGAACAGAAGTGGCAGTACGTCCACAGGACTCTACTGCAGGGATCATACATTTTTGTGGAGAACAGAATGTCAGTAATTAGTGGCAGCTTGACAGAAATGAGTGCTCTCTCTCTCTACTGGACACTGCAGTATGATGAGACCTTAGGCCATGTCCACCTTTGTGAGATGAAAATGGTATCTTCATAGAGACCAACAAAACGAATGCTTCTTTTTTCCTCTGTGAAATGCAAATCCTCTGTGCATACTGACCCTTGTTCAAAGCTGTGTAGAAATGCCACAGATTAGAGAGCCTGGACTGTCTTATTCATGAAAATGTTGTACAACATTGAGTGCGTTTACAGACATTTAATAACTCAAAAACCACAGAAAATCAGATTGTCAGTAATCCGATCAACATATTTACATGCACGTGAGTAATTGGACAATGGGCGAAATCTGGAGATACATGAGTCAGGCAGAATTGGATTCCTGCTTTGCATCTGGCCAATTAACTCATAGAACAAGTCGGATTGTGAACATTGTGTAAATGAAACTTCATGCTACTGCTTTTTTAAAAACATTACATGAACATATGAGCATACATCATCTAGAAGATGAAGAAGATTTAAAACCTTCATTTTGTGCATGTAGTTGGTTTCAGCATTGCTACAGAAATGTTTTGCTGCTATCTTGCGGCAACGCTGCTCGCTTATTTCTGGTACCGTCGTCTGTTTTCACACGTGCAGATTGAGAAATCTGAAAGAAATCAGAGTAAGAGCATACATGCACTGAGGAATCTGATTACTGAGCTAAAATCCAGCTCTCTTTATCAGATTTCTTAATCTGAGTTCTAGATCTTGCTCCGATCTAAGAAATCAGAGTGTACTGTTTACATGTCCATTTCAGTAATCAGATAACTGCAAAAATCTGCTGATGATCAGATTATTAAGTGCATGTAAATGCACTTACTGAAACAGGCGATGTGTAGACCTTATGCAGAAATTAAGGACCTTATCTAAATTTTCACCATTTACATGAAACACGCTTCAGTTCATGCAAGTCTTGCGATAGCGATAGTGATAGTGATAGTGAGCTATAAAAAGCAAAGCACTCAACAGGCTCCGTAGATTCAGCCACAGAACGCTCTTCCGCTTGAGTGTGCAGCACTGAGGCCTTTAAGGACTGCTGGATCTGTCAAGGTCATGTTCCTGATCCTCAAGTATTTGGCTATTTATACTTTCTACTCAGTTGAGCTAATGAGCTAATAAGGCACCATGTTCACAAATTGTAATCCATTCATATTCAAACTGAATGACCTACCTTTTAAGCATAATGACTACTGTGTGATCTATTGTTGGTAACACTGTTGGAACAGCCCCCTGTCGAGTCTTTGTACACTTACCTTGCCTTTTACTTACGTTTAACCAAATGTCTATTGAATTGCCTAACCCTGAACATCTGCACACAATCTATAGCTATCCAAATAAAGTGGATCCTATTCTTTTCCATTTAAAGAAATCTAGAAATCTATTTCAAGATTCATGTGTTTTGCTACAACAATTAATAAAAGACATGATGACAAAATATTCTATGAATGTAAAAAAAGAATTTACTGAGGGATTATACAGAGAGGGTTTTAAGTCTTTCAAAACAGAAGTCTCACAAGGCAAGTCTACTTTATTAATCAGTATGATTTTAGATTATGCAAATGTACCTCACCAAAAGCTGAACTTATATATCCCTACAAAATAGTAGACACGGAAAATACTGTGTTGTAATTGCCTCCTGTTCCCTTTACCATAGCCTCTTCTTTCTCTTACAAAACGTGTGTATGTTAGAACATGAGACTAACATCAAATGAAGAGGACTCATTGATGCAGTAACCTAATACATAATCAATAACTGAAAGATATGAAGACACTCAGCGTGATAGCACTAAAATTGCTGTACTGATGGAAAAAATAAGGGATATCACAGTCGTTTCTCGTTCACCTATTCATTTTGTTGAGACTGGCAGTCAGATACAGTCATTAAATCAAAAGGTGTATGTAACTATATAGGAATGTTCTTCACAGCTTTGCAGTGAATTAGTAAAGATATGAATTTAAAGCCTGCCTCGTATTACTGCTGGGTCTGATCAGCCTGTTATCCAAGTTCGAAATATCAGCCTAGATCGAGAACAATCTATAGATGGCAAAGTGTAGAAGGAATATAAAGGGTAGAATAGTTAAACAAATCTATCAACCAGTGGTATACACCAGCTGGCCACTTCATTAGGTACACTTACCTTGTATTGACACTCATTGTCGATTTTATCAGCTCTACCTACCATAATGGTGCACTTTGTAGTTCTAAAATTCTTTGCATCCTCTGTTAGCCCCCTTTCACTCTGTTGTTCAGTGGTCAGGACCCCCACAGGACCACCACAGCACATGTATTATTTAGGTGATGGATCATTTCCAGCACTGCAATAACAATGGTGTGGTGGTGGTGCGTTAGTGTGCGTTGCACTGGCATGAGTGGATCAGACACAGCAGTCTTTTAAAACGAGTTTTTAAATGCTGTGCCCACTCACTGTCACGAGTGGCCCCTCACAGTCCTGTCCATGTGCTCCTGTTGTTTACTTCCCAGTCCTGTCCATGTGCTTCTCACGAGAGTCAGAGATCTGTTGCTGCACAGTTTATCCTGGTCATCATCTAGTCCTTCATCAGTGGTCACAGGATGATTGGTGGACTATTCTCCATCCAGCAGTGACACTGAGCTGTCTGATTCACTTTATTCTGTAACGTGGAGCGAGGAGGCGGACGCATGTGCTGAGTTAAGCGACTTTTACTGAGGGCAAATCTAGGATCGTGGTCATGACAGTCCAGTTTCATATAACCAACACAGAGAGATCGATAGGCAGACATGACGAAATACACTCACGAAAACACAAACCAAAAGACCTCCAACAGGACATACAAATAATTCAAACAAGCTCACAAAGCAAACAAACACTAGCAAGACAAACAAAGACCAACACAGACAAGGGCAAATACGGGGCTTATAAAACACAGGGATAACAAGAGACAGTCGGAAAACAGGTGGAGTCACGACACAATGGATAGGACTGGTAGGCAAACACAAAACAATTGTTAGTGATTTAATAAAAGCCAGATGTTGTTGTTTTTTTATTATTTGCCCGCACCCTACCAAAAAACAAACAAACAAACAGACAACAACAAACTAACTAAAATGAGGTATGAACCAAACCATGGCTCAACAACTGAGAGTTGAATCAAACCAAGGATTTGGAGAATCACTACACCCCTACTGTTCATTAATTTTATGACCAGATCTGCGACTGAGGCCACTGACAAGTTCCCAGCTTACTCGCCTCTTAGCCTTTCCAGTCTGTCAGAGTTATTTAACACATCAATCTCTGTGTTTCATTCCAACCACGCAATGCAGAATGCTGGCTGTAATTAACTTCAGATAAATATCAGTTACTGCTCTGAATACACACACACGAACACCCAGCACACACAGTCATTTCTACAGTATTCAGAGCAAAGTGCCAGAGCCTGAGGATCGCAGAGGGAGAGGGGGATCGATGGAGGACAAACAGCTGTTGGACATGGTGATTCCATTACTTCCCTGCAGTGGATCAAAACATTCCCTGCGCCAGCAGTAAGCAAACCTGGCCCAGCCTTGGCTACGAGAGCCGCCCCATCGCGATAACTTAGTTGCGTCTTGCTGGAGGACGGAAAAAAAAAAGGAACCTCCACTGAGACTGGAAACCGGAGAAAGTCACCGCATGTCATCAGCAGACTGTTCATTAGGCAATGAAGCAGCGTAGTCATATGGCTACCACTGCACGCATGCAGAATTCATCTGCACCATACGCACAGCATCCATATGTTCCTTATCAATGGATGGATGATTTTTTTCTTCTTTTCATATCTGCCTCCTTCTGATCTCTTTCACTTTGTCTCTGTCAGCCTATCTCTGATGTGAGAGAGCGAGAGCGAGAGAGACAAAGAGAGAGAGAGAGAGAGAGAGAGAGAGAGAGAGAAGCTGGCAGTCAGAGCTCCTGCAGGAGTGCAGTAATTTGCTTCGGCATAAAGAGCATGTTTCCGTCTCCTGCAACCTTTCAGCTCTCCGATGGACGTGGGGGAGCTGCTTCTACTTTTTTTAAAATAGAACACATTTTCCCAACCAGGAGAAAAGAAATATCAGCATGATCTCTATTTGATAGGGCTTTCATTGCTCATGCAATTCACTTTCGTTTTACTTCTTTCATATACAGCGCTAAGCCTTAAACGCCTTTTACAGCTAGCAACATAAGCAGCCTAAGGCCTTCTCAAGTAAAGTGAATTTCAACATCTTTGAATTAATCTGAACTTGAAAACCTTTATATTACACACTATATAGCCAAAAGTATTCGGTCATCTGCCTTCACACCCATAAGAACTTAAGTGACGTCCCATTCTTAATTCAGTAGAGTTTAATATGATGTCTGGCCACCCTTTGCAGCTATAAGAGCTTAAACTCTTCTGGGAAGGCTTTCCACAAGGTTTAGGAGCGTCTTTATGGGAATTGTTGACCATTCTTCCAGAAGGTCAGACACAGATGTTGGATGAAAAGGCCTGGCTCGCAGTCTCCGCTCTAGTTCATCCCAAAGGTGTTCTATCGGGTTGAGGTCGGGAATCTGTGCAGGTCAGTCAAGTTCTTCCACACCAAAGTCGCTCATCCATGTCTTTATGGACCTTGCTTTGTGTGCTGGTGCACAGTCATGTTGGAACAGGAAAGGGCCATCCCTAAACTCCTGAAAAACAACCCCACACCATAATCCCCCTCCACCAACACTTACACTTGGCACAATGGAGTCAGACAAGTACAGTTCTCCTGGCAACCACCAAACCCAGACTCGTCCATCAGATTGCCAGATAGAGAAGCGTGATTCCTCACTCCAGAGAACACGTCTCCAGTGGCAGCGCTTTACACCACTGCATTTGACGCTTTGCACTGCGCTTGGTGATGTAAGGCTTGGATGCAGCTGCTCGCCCATGGAAACCCATTCCATGAAGCTCTCTGTGTACTTTTCTTGAGCTAATCTGAAGGCCACATGAAGCTTTTGAAGTAGCGACTGACCCTGCAGAAAGCATTTGCCTCAGCATCCCCTGACTCCGCTCTGTTATTTTATGTGGCCTTTATGTTGCTGTTGTTCCCAATCGCTTCCACTTTGTTATAATACCACTGACAGTTGACTGTGGAATATTTAGTAGTGAGAAAATTTCGCGACTGGACTTGTTGCACAGGTGGCGTCCGATCACGGTACCACGCTGGAGTTCACTGAGCTCCTGAGAGCGACCCATTCTTTCACTAATGTCTGTAGAAGCAGTCTGCAGGCCTAGGGGCTTGGCTTTATACACCTGTGGCCATGGAAGCAATTGGAACACATGAATTCAATGATTTGGATGGGTGAGTGAATACTGTTGGCAATATAGTGTATGTTTATACAAGACAGCATAGTCATTCTGTGGCCATCGCAACTACACTGCCATTTGTAACATGACTGAGGGTATTTTCCCAATGACACCTTTATGTACACTAATGTGCAAAAGTCAGAGACCACCCTTCCATTGTTTTATTTCCTGTTAAAGTGGCCATTCACTGACAAAATTAGAAATAAAAAAGAAAGAAAACATATATTTAAAAGAAAAATGACATAGAAGCCCAGTATTTTTTTTTCAGCACTTCATGTGTCCAGGCTTTGTCTTTATTACAGAATCCATTCTTTTCAGGGCACTTGCTTTCAGTTTTTCAAAGAAATTTGCAGGGATATTTTTCCATACCTCCAAAGTTCAGTCTTAGCAGTTGGTTGCTTTTTCTGCTTCTCACCATCCAAGTAATACCAAACATTTAATACTGCTGAAGTCTGGACTCTGGGGTCATCAGTGCGTTGTTCTGAGAACATTTCTTGGTCATTTTTTTTTCTTTTTTCACAGTACCAGCTTCTTGACAGCTATCCTTTTACACTGAATTATCCTCTTACAGTGGAAGGATGGACAGAAACACGTGTGTTTTTTTCAGATCTGAAGCAAGAGTGTAGCTTGATTTTCTCTTGTCTCTAAAAGATGAAAGCTTTAAGTATTGTTTATCTAATGGTAACAGTGTTTTTGGTCTACTAGGTCTTATACAATTGTAAGGGTCCCATTTTGTTTGCGTCTTTTAATACAATACTAAAGTCAGGTTTTAGAAACATCTGTTTTCTCACTTTCCTTTGACCTCCCTTTCCTTCTGCCAGCAGAATATCTTACAATGAATCTGCTGAAAAACAGTCTTTGAAAAGCAAAGAAATGAATGGTAGTTTCTGACTTTTGCACCGTTTGGCAGATGTGAGTCCTCTTTCAAATGCTTGAATAAAAGAATCAGCTGTCCCAGAGATTTTTAATTACTTCTGGACATCTGTCCCTGACATTTGTTTCACTGACTGGCTCTCTGCGCTGAGGAATGCACTGTGACAGCATGTCTCCGCACAAGGCTACAGTGTTATTTCACAGTAATTCACATAATGTTCTAACACAGCCATATTTTAACTGGAGGTTAAAGATGTTCTGAGGTGGTAGAACAATGTTCTTATGTTCTGAGAGTTATCACAGTTAATTGGGATTGATTTTACTAAAAAAAAGGGCTTTCACAAAGATCAAAGGGATGGGATGGGACTGGATGGTTGATGAAAAAGTTCAACAGAAAATGTCCAGACTGGTATGAGTCAACAGACAGGTTAGGTGGAGGTGGTGTAATGGGGTGGGGAATGTTTTCATGTCACACTTTGGGCCTGTTAATACAAATCACTCACTGCTTGAGTCTCACAGTCTCTTTGATTACCAAATCATCTCGTTGCTGACCATGTGTATCGTTTCATGACCACAAGTAACCATCTCTGGCTACTTCCAGCACGATAACACACCATGTCACAAAGCAACAGTCATCTCAAATTGGTTTAATGAATAAGAAAATGAGTTGTCTTCTTCAGTGACCTTCCAAGTGGGACATGATAGAATGGGAGATTCACAGTATGGAAGTGCCTCAGGTATATATATATATATATATATATATATATATACACACATATACACACATATACATAGACAGGGAGAGAGAGAAAGAGAAAGGCAGAGATACAGAGAGAAACAACTTGGACCACATTGAAGAAATTTATTAGTAGGTGTATTTTTTTGCCTCTTTTCACACCATAACTACATGTACTTCACACATACATGAAATATGCACTAGAAACCTGCTAATAAATGCTAACTAAAATCTTTCAGAACTAAGAAATAGCAATGTGAAGAAATGCAACTCAAGAAACTCCTGGCTCATTATTCATGAAGCTCTAAAACTATGAGACTAATATATAAATGTTGTTCTGAAAGTGAGAAACTAACGTTTAAGGTGTTAACATCTTGAGAAGCACTTTAAGCATACTAAAGCAAAAAAAGTGGAAGCAAAAGCAAAAAAAAAATCCTAACTTTATCCAGCAGAGCACCTAGACAGTGCAGAAAACTGAAATGCCACCTATACGCTTCATTGAAGGCACTGACTGAAAATGGTGTTTGAGCTCAAACATGACTGTTTCGCATTTCATAGCGTGCTGAATGTACACAATACCTCTCCAGGCACGTCTCCTTATTACTCCTCGGTAAAATGTTAATTCATGTCACCAGCGCAGAATCCAGGCTGAAATAGTCATAAAATAGCTAAGCTGTTTTGCTTCAATGCATACATGTGCAGTACATGTTCTGCTTATTAAATTTTATAGCCAACAAAAAGTACAAAGTACAGTCCTGAGGACATCACTTTTTATTGAGGACAACAACATCCTCCTTTATTCAAACTTAAATAGACATCTTGGCTAGTGGGCTGTTGGAGTACAGAAGTAGGGGTGTTTCGCACAGCTCCTGGACACTTGGGCTACGTTTACACAGTAGGTAAAAGTGGCCCAAATCCTTTTTCCTCATATGTGACACAGGTGTGTCATCTGTGTGGCTGTGTGCCAAAAACGCATTGAATCTGACATTTTCAATTCCAATTTGAGATGCTTTCATGTGTGGTACTGAAATCCGATCTGTATCCGATCTGCGGTAATGCGACCCAGTCTGAACAGCCAGATCGGAATTCATGCAACTTTTACGTCAATCCAACTCGACAACTCGGCAGCTTCTTTTTTGAATTGTCCATTCCACCTTGAATGGTGCAGCAGTTCCATTCAGGCGCCTGACCGCACAATTTAAGGTGGAATGACAAATTAAAATCTGAAGCTGGTGAAAAACAAGTCAACTTCAGCCTTGTGCTGAATGTTGCACTTGTTTTACCTGCAGAAGCTGTTAGAATTGGTCGAACAGAGAGCTGTGTTGTTTTGTTTGTTGTTCTCATTGCCTTACATCAGATTTATGACAGGAAATGAATCCATTCACATGAAAAATAACTGACTATGTAGCAGTCTACAGTCACATTCTCAACAGTTTCTCTCATTTTGGATCTCAAGTCTTTCTGAGTCATAACGTTAAAGTCCGAGTCACAGTCCAAGTCACTGGTGTTGAAGTCAAAGTCTTTCTTGATTTTCTTGAGTCTCAAGTCATTAAAAATGTGTGACTCCATATCCAAGTCATATTTCTCCAGTCCACATCTCTGATGTTAGGCCACCCAACTGATAACCGATAAACTGATGGGATTTTCCTAATGACACACACTCACAGGCATGCCCATCCTGAGCACCTCGGTTTTTGGAAGGAAAACACTCAAGGAATTCCAGTATTTTGAAGCCTCATCCAATTCTTCATTACCTGGCTGCAATAATCCTGTGCTGATGTTCACTAACACTGCTGCACTTGCCCAGGAGATCTCAGCTCCACAAGATATTACAGCACAGGATATAAAGCTGTAGAACATGCGTGCTCTAATTTCATCAATGTTGAACCATATATGGCAGCATGGTTTGTAATATATGGGCAGGGTCTTTGCTGGGCAATTACAGGCTAGCCTGTCCACTATCTTCAATGTCCTTGGGCAACTATTTCCATGCATACAAGTACTTAAATGGGAAGACACCTATAAACCCAAAACTGCAAGCCAAGCTAACGTGGTTGACTCTAACAAGAAAATCAATAAATGTTAATTAAAAAAGGATAATCATGGCACAAAATGTAGAAAAACCTATTTTTCAGAAACTACGAATCTCCATTAAGCTTTTACAAAGGCTGGGACAGAGACAAAGGAGATAGGATATGCACCACAGGGATGCCATATCAATATCGTGGTAGGAGCCACAAAACACAAAAGACAATGAACACTTTCAAAAGATGTTTAGTCTGTTACTCAGCTGTGGTTATATCAGCATACATCTCAAATGTACGTCCAGAAGTGCTAACACTTAATTAGAAATACTGAAAAAATGCGTCAACAGTACGTGCCATGGTGTTATGTTTTACATTTTCTTTCACTGGAATTGCAAACGACAAGTGTTTGTGAAATCTAAATTTATATCACTAATTACATCCATTCCAATTAGTCGCTCAGAAATGTACGTAGGTTTCATCTTGCACATGTTCCCCAGAAGTCACATAGAAGGTGTATCAACATGTCGCGCTACCCACTATTTATCAATCATATGCCTTTGCCGCTCCACACTGTGCATGTATCTTAATTTAATTAATGTCTTAGTGGATCCAAGTTAACAATACAATTATAATGAGAAATATGGCGGTGACAAAAGTTGCAATTATTGCCTGTGATAACAAAAGCATGGTGGAATGTCATATCACAAATCTCGTTTTCTCAAACAATTTGGGCAAAGAAATGCTAATAAACGCAGAAAACAGCGATAAGTATATTCTGCTTGACTTGTATTTAAATTTAAGTAAAAAACAGTCCAAAAACATTTGATGTTTACAGTATGAACTGCAAATATATATGAATTCCAAATTCAGCTGAGGCAGGAACATGTTTATCACTGTGTTACATCACCTTTCCTTTGTATACCACTACATAAGTGTTTGAGGGCTGAAGAAATAAAGGCATGGATGAGTTTCTCCAGGAGTTTCGTTCAGAAAATCTCTAATCTTGTTGTTGTTCTTAAGGAGAAAACAGTGAGTTAGTAACTGCTTCCATAAGACAGCTAACACTGAGATCAGAGTCCATCAGTGCACCAAGGTTATGGGCTACTTCTTAAACCTAGATAAGCGTTTAGCCTCTGCTTCACATTTCCTGTCCCAAATAGAATCATTTTAAAAGTTTAAAAAACAATTTGTCCCATTCAGTTAGTGATGTGCTCAAGGCACTTACAAAGTGAATCAAGGGGACTATAGTTGTTTGGGGAGATTTATGATCTTCATAGCTGAGTATGAGCTACATAGATGTAGTATGACATCCCATAGTTTTATAGGATTTGGCAATTTCCCTCTTGGATCAATAAAGTATTCTGATTCTGGTTTAGCTAAGAGGAAGCATCCATAAATAAAATAAGACCGGCTCTAGAATCTAGCCTTGGGGCACACCACAGGTCACTACCATGCTCTCAGAAACATTATTTTCAATGTTGGCAACCTTCTTTTGATCTCCTTCTTTGCAGTTATGAACTGAACTAGGACAGGTCCTGAGAGTCCAACCCATTTCTCTTGTCTATTTACAAGAATTTTGTGGTCAATAGTTTTAAAGGCAGCACTTAGATTGAGCAACAGTAAAACAGATATTTTACCAGATTCTGTTTTTAAATGTATGTCATTAATAACCTTTATTACAGCAGTCCTAGGCCTATGGTCAGGCTGAAATTTGTTTAGAGGACTATTTAAGACGAGGCCTTTCTTGGATCCTCCTTTTATCCACAAGCTTAATTTGATCACCTGATTAAATGTTGTTATTGTTTTTTGTTGTTGTTTGTTTGTTCATTTTTTTATTTAAATGTTTCACTACATTCCTCATATTAAATTGCCCCAATCCAATTTTTTTGGAATGTGTTGCCGACATCAAGGCATCACTTTCAAAATGTTTGTATGTTTACAAAAAATAGGTTGATCAGATAAAACATTAAATATCTTGTTTTTGCAGTTTTTTTGTTCAAATATGGGTCAAAGTGGATTTATATCACTGCTTTCTGTTTTTATTCACATTTCACAAAATCTCTGAACTTTCTTGGTAAAAAGATTTGTGTTATTTACTTCTATCTCACTGAGATCAAACGTCGATGTTTTTTGGAAGCACTGTTTCTAAATGGCATCTCGTCTACTCATAAACCACAAGTATTTATGAGTAGAAATGAAATTTCATTCCATGATTTGAATTTTATGACAAATTACTGTTTTGTCTTGATTTCCAGAAAAAAGAGAAAAAAATGCCATGTTTATGCAACAACATACTATTAGACAGAGAGAAAGACAAAGACATATTAATAATGAGATATTGAGAAAGAAGGAGAGAGACAATGAGGGAGAGAGAGAGAGAGAGAGAGAGAGAGAGAGAGAGAGAGAAACATCAAAAAACAAACAGAAAAAATGGGAAAGTACTTGAACTTGAACCTGTCAATACAGAGTGTGCATAAATTGCATTTGAGTTTTATGGCGTAACTCATTAAATATGTAATTAAATATGTATTTATTTACTACATTGAAAATGTAAAGTAAAATGATAATATCGTAATAACTCAACTTCAAAGAGTTAACTGACCTGAAATGAACACAAACTGCAGTAAAGCACCAAGGGATACATACTCGACGATTAAAGTCAAAAAAAGTGGACTTCCTGCAGGAGGAGCTTTTAGAGGCGAATTAAGCAGGCGTGACATAGAGTTCTGTCTTCAGACTAGTCCAATAATAGAGCTTTTATCCTCATGGCCCAGTGTCCAGCAGCACTCAGGCCATGAATAGCACAGTGAAGAGCATAATTACACAGTCACCAGCAAGAGAAAATGCTTCAAATATGTCAATTGCATGGTTAGTTAGGCCTTCAGCGGGAATGTTATGCCTTTCCACTACAGTCAGTGTCCCTAGGAGGACCTGTGTGTTACTGTATAAGCAGGAAATGTGTCAATTTAAACAAAGCTTTTAGACAGCTCTAATGTGAAAATAAATATGAGTAAATTATTCTGATGATGCAGCTGCTCAGTTTTGGCTGTGTCTGTGTGACCTCAGCGCTGTGTGTTTTCACACACATCTGTGTTTATACCCACATTTAAATCCATTTAAATTTCTTACAGCCATGACGCTCTTTATCTTAGTTACAGCTGATAACAGCAAACATCAGTTAATGTCCAGCTGTACAGACACCCAATTACTAATCACTGCTGTAGCATCCACACACAGAAACAGATGAGAGCTCAGTGCTTTCATCATCCTAGAGGGAAGTTTCAGGCACAGGAGAAACAGCTCTGTACATCCAGTAGCAGGAGGGATCTTTAGGGTGATTCCACATCATAATAACCTGAATCTCTATAACAATACAAATCTGAGTGTCTGAGCCATGGTTAATGACATTTTGAAACACTCAATGTACAGTCAGAGAGAAATGAGGAGCACAAAAACAGGAAAACTGCAGTCAAAATCTGATTTAAAGTTACAGAGAAATCGTTACCCCTTACATCCATGGAAAAACTGCCTAGATAAACATTACTTAAAGCACAGGTGTTTCTGTCCATCCTTCCACTCACTCAACACTATGAGTCTGAAAGGATGTGTAGCTGTCAAAAAGCCATTATTACAATAAGGAAATAGACAAATAAGATGAAATTTGGGATTACCTGAATGGTATGAAGCACAATATCTAACCAACATTTAAGATTGAACTTGAATCCTTGCTGATTTCCGTCACGATTGGCAACTCCCAGTCCTTTATGTGCTTTTGTTTTGTTTTGGTCTTGTCCATGTGCTTTCTTCGTTTTGATTCTTCCTCTGCCCTTGACTGTTCTCACCTGTGTTATCCACCTGTGTATTGTTAACCCTCGTTGCTTCCTGGTATTTAAGCCCTGTTAGTTTGCTGGTCTTTGTTTGATCTTTGTATGGTATTGTTTGGTGTTTGTTCTTCTGGTCTCCGTTATATTTCATAGTCTCTGTTATTGTGTTTAGTCTCTGTTTCTTTTGGTTATGTCTATCCCTCGTTCTGTCCATGTTGGCTCGTTGACCCTGGACTGTCTAGACCCTGATTATGGACTGTCTAGACCCTGATTATGGACTGTCTAGACCCTGATTATGCCCTTAATAAATCTCGCTTCTCTCAGCGTGTGCGTCCACTTCATCATCGCTCCACAACGTTACAATTTCTTTAAAAAGCTAATTGCAAGATCCCTGAAAACAATGGAAGCTGCAATAAAGGTAAAGAAGGGACACAGTAAACACTGAAAAAATGCAAATGAAATTTAGACAAGTCCAACATGAGGCACCAGATACGTAACGATATTATGAGAATGCAAGCTGAACTAGTAAATCTGAACACAAAATGAACAAAAACAAAAATCCATTTAAGCCCCAATCAAAATCTAACCTTTAGCATGAGAATAACATGTCATAACACAACAACCTGAGAACTGATCGGCATTTCATAGGCGTTTAGACTCAAACAATGTTTCAAACTTATATGTGAGTATGTGAATTTTGTACTCCAGCATAGTAGAATGTTTAGGTAATGCTGAGCTACTGCGCTAAAATATTTGCATTTTATTCATTTTACTGCATTTGTGTCACCTTGCATGTTTAAGGTGGTAGTAACCAGGCCACTGCAGATAACACTGCATGAGGATGACTGGGCTATGAATACCTGTGAAGTGACAGGATTCATAGATTGAGAAGACGTGGTACAATGCAGTAATTGTCCCGCTGGGTCTCAAAGCAGATGTTAATGATTGGCAAAAAGGAGTGATTGCATTTGGGCATGCCAAAGGCTATAGTGTGTAGGTGCTGCAGGTGTACTGAAGCGTACAGTCATACAGGTGGCAAAAATCCCAGTCTACAGGAAATTCTTTCAGAAACTGACAGACAAGTTCGGTTTTACAGTTTGCAGACAACAATTGCTTGCAGTTGCAAGACAAGAATTGCAGACAAGAATTGTATCTAGAATGTAATGCAGGTCCTTCACAACCAATTTCTGAAAGAACACCCTGCAGGGAACTGCATACCATGAACATGCATGAAAGAGGCCTTTGCTTATTTCTACTCACAAAGTCACATGCCACCATCAACACACCTTTGTCAGAACACCAGTACATTTCTGTTTGTTAGCATTAGTTAGGTAAGTTGATAGCTAAGCTAAATAATATTGGCTTTGTTCTGTCATTTAAACATTTCCTAACTAACTGGCCGACTAAATTGTCTGCTTACTTAGCTTAGTCACACATGCAGTACCACTATGATCCTGAAATTGTCAAAAAGAAGGAGATAAACAGGCTCAACAAACAACTAAATCTAGTAAGTTGGAAAAAATTCACAGGACATGTCAGTGTCAGCAAGCTATAAAGGTTTTTGTGGTTTGAACAGTGTTCATAGAGAGATAATGACTGGCCCATTACTGACTATTGTTGGCTACTTTATACATGATGTTATATTAATATGCAAATGAAAAACAAACAGGTCCAGTTCAGAAACAGCATTTTGTTTTTGAATCAACAAGAGTTCATAAACAATGTGAAATCTATGTTGATTAAAACAGTTTACTAACTTATGACCAGCTACGTTACCAAAGCGGTTGCAGCCTCTGTTTGTGTGCACCCAGTTATGTTTGCAAAAGGAAACCCACCAATCGGCATCGGCCATACAAATTTCAGACCTACACACTCATTCTCACTCACACACAGCTTGACATATGTGGTGGAATGAACTGCAGTGTACCGGAGGCTCCAGAGGCACGCTGCCTCTCTGAGTGTGGGTGAGTGTGATGCCTGCAGTGACAGCAGTTGTGGGACATTGTAACCGTGGCGATGGCTGGGAGAATGGCCCAGGCTTGATCTGCTTCATCTGTGCCATGCTGCCTATCATTACCGCTGCTGTGGGATGAGGTGGAATTAGCTCAACAGTAATTATTCCTGATGTGCTGTAGCGGGATCAGGTAGAAAATGTGTTAATTCCTGCCACCATGGAATTAGTAGGAGTGTGTGAGCGCAGAGGTGGTTTTGTATGCATGTGTGTGAGAATGAGTGAGTGTGATTGGTTCATTGTGTGTGTGTGTGTGTGTGTGTGTGTGTGTGTGTGTCAGGTGGTGGTGGCCAAGATAGTAAACCCATCTGTGTGATTAGAAAAAAAAGAGAGAGAGAGAGGGACAAAAAGAGGCAGAGAAACAGAGAGAGAAAGGCACATGACAACAACATGCTATTAGACAGAGAGAGCGAGACAGACAGAGTAAGAGAGGGAGAAAGAGCGATGAGAAAGAGTGAGAGAGACACAGAGAGAGACGGGGGATTGCAAAAGAGAAAGACAGAGTGAGGGAAGAAGAGCAGAGAGAGATTCTGAATCTGAAAGTGTGAGAGATTGTGTGTGAGTGAGAGACAGAGAAAGTGAGAGAGACAGAGGGACAAACAGAGAGATAGAGACAGTGAGAAAGATAGAGTGGAAGAGAAAGAGAGAGAGAGAGAGAGACAGAGAGACAAAAGGGAGAGAATTTATATATATATATATATATACATATAAATTCAAAAGCACTATGTTGCTGTTCTTTTTATGTGATTCTTGTCATAATAATTTTATATGAAATGAAATTAAGATTTCTTAGACTCTGTAATGAATTGAATTGAGAGACATTGAATTGAATTGAATTGAGAGAAATTGAATTGAATTGAGAGACAGAGAGAGTGAGAGACAGAGAGAGAACTAGACAGAGAGAGAGAGAAAGCGAGAGAGAGAGAGAGACAGAGTGAGAGACATGAGAGTTACAAGGGGTAGTGGTTGAAATCCTCCTCTATGAAATGGGACCCCCAAATAAAACAGAGCATTACTTAATTAACAGGCTACTAGTGGTGCTCTGCAGGCAACCAGTTGAGTCTGCAGTAGCAGAGGAGGGTTGTCACGATTGGCCCCTCCCAGTCCTGTCTATGTGTTCTGTTGTGTTTTGGTTTAGCCCATGTGTTTTTGTTTTGGTTTTTAGTCCAGCCCCTTGTTTCATGACTCTGCCCCTGATTGTTTCCACCTGTGTGTTGTGATCCCTTGTTAGCCCTCGTGTATTTAAGCCGTGTGTGTGCCTTGGTCTGGGTTGGTCTTGGTTGTTTATTGTTCTGGTTGTACTGTTTGATTGTACTGTTTAGTGTGTTTGTCTTGCTAGTCGTTTTGCTTGTTGAAGTTGTTTGGATTCTGTGATCGTTTGATTTTGTCATGTCTGGCCAATATTCTCTCTGTGTTGGCTGTTTGACCCTGGACCGCTATAACTACGACCCTGGACTCGCCCACAATAAAAGTCGCTTATCTCAGCGTATGCGTCCGCCTCCTCGTTCCTCGCCACAAGGGTACAGTTCAGCAACCTTACCAAAGGTCTTTAGTTACCTTTAGGGAATAATATGCTTTTAGAGGGAGGTTGCGGTAATTATGTATTATTACCCACCCCCTTTTTGGTGATATGAAGCTGAGGTCAGCTATTCGCCAGCTTCTTGTTAGAATTTTCCTGTTCCTGGTCCACCTTAAATGGTGCAGCAGTTTCAGATTTGCACTTCAGGAGTCAGTACTTCTGGACTATTTAAGGTGGAAAGGGAAAGTTAGCTAGCTAGCTACAGAGATATTAGCATACTATTAGCGACTTTCATGCTTGTTATGAAAAACAGGACCATAATACATTGACGACATTAAGCTAAGATATACAATGGTTATCATTATTTTTAACTGAGAAAATACTTAAATTTATGGGTTTCTTTGGTTGTTTGTGCAGCCATCTTGCCGGTTTTTCTTTTTTCCCTTATAACACTCTGTTTGGAGTGAGCCTCTGAAAAACGTCCGTTTGGAGGGCCATGTAGCCCTAACACTTCACCCTACCCCTCTATCTCAACCAAAATTGAGACACCCTTCCCATAGATGTGAACATGCAAAACAGAGGGCTAAGGGCTAAGTGGTAGGGGCAAGGGGTGAAATGGGATTGGGCCTCAGAGAGAGTATGGTACAGCATGGCCAGCCTCATTTGTTCATTGTGATGTGAGTGTATGTACAGCGGTGGGCTGAATTATTAGTGGGCTTTGATGCATGAGTGTTTGACGCTTGTGGCTATGACTGCGGCACTGAGTATGTGCGGACAGCAAAGAGAGACATGTAAATGTCAAGTAGTCCTCTGAGTGAGGGGCTTTGATCCCACCTGCACTCGTCAACACACTGCTGCATGGGCAACCAGAGTCCGGTTGGCCACAATACACACACATGCATGGACAAACACACAGAGGGTTTAAACCTTTGACCTCAAGATGATTTGATTTAGGGAATAAAAACAAAATCCCAGTTGTTTCACATGTAAGTATCCCAGATTTGTCTTTAGTGTGAAAGAACCTGTGCCCTGAAATGACCCACATGAGCACATCCTAATCATAACAAAATCTGAATGAACCATGTGCATTATAAACAACAACAAACGAACTCGCTAGCAGGACAAGCCACCGCCACATTTGCTCCCAACAGCCCTCAGTTGTTCATTTTCAGATGTAGGCAAATGAGGGTCAAATGCATTGCTGTTTACTGCCACTCACTTCAAGTTATTTGCTGCTGCCACACAAACACTGAATGATGGTGCTTGCACAATTGGAAATAACAAACAGACATTTACATGAATCATCAGGTCTGATATAAAAAGCTAAACATTATTGTAAAAAAATCAGACTTTTGCTACTTCAGCCTGGAAATATGAACATACCCTAAACATTTTTAAACAAGTTTCTTTTGTTTAAACAAATTAACTGCATACTTATCATGATTAGAATTTAATCTCAAATATAATTATACAATCCCAATTCCAATAAAGTTGGGATGTTGTGTAAAACAGAATATGATGAATCCTTTTCAACATATATTCAGTTGAATACACTACAAAGACAGGATATTTAATGTTCAAACAGATAAACTTTATTGTTTTTTGCAAATATTCACTCATTTTGAATGTGATGCCTGCAACACGTTCCAAAGAAGTTGGGACAGGGGCGTGTTTACCACTGTGTTACATCACCTTTCCTTTTAACAACACTCAATAAGCATTTGGGAAGTGAGGACACTAATTGTTGAAGCTTTGTAGGTGGAATTCTTTTCCATTCTTGCTTGATGTACAACTTCAGTTGCTCAACAGTCCCATTGTTGTATTTTGCGCTTCATAATGCGTCACACATTTTCAATGGGACACAGGTCTGGACTGCAGGCAGGCCAGTCTAGTACCCGTACTCTTTTACTACGAAGCCACGCTGTTGTAACACGTGCAGAATGTGGCTTGGCATTGTCTTGCTGAAATAAGCAGGACGTCCCTGAAAAAGACGCTGCTTGGATGGCAGCAGATGTTGCTCCAAAACCTGTAGGTACCTTTCAGCATTAATGGTGCCTTCACAGATGGGGAAGTTACCCCTGCCATGGGCACTAACACACCCCCACACCATCAGAGATGCTGGCTTTTGAACTTTGCGCTGATAACAATCCAGACAGTCCTTTTCCTCTTTGGCCCGGAGGACACAACGTCCATGATTTCCAAAAACAGTTTGAAATGTGGACTCATCAGACCACAGGACACTTTTCCACTTTGCGTCAGTCCATCTCAGATGAGCTCGGGCCCAGAGAAGCTGGCGGCGTTTCTGGGTGTTGTTGATATGTGGCTTTCACTTTGCATGGCAGAGTTTTAACTTGCACTTGTAGATGGAGCGACGAACTGTGTTCACTGACAGTGGTTTTCTGAAGTGTTCCTGAGCCCATGTGATAATATCCATTACAGAATGATGTCGGGTTTTTAATGCAGTGCCGCCTGAGGGATCGAAGGTCACGGGCATTCAATGTTGGTTTTCTACCTTGCCGCTTAATGATGAAATCCCTAAATTCCTTGCAATTGCACATTGAGAAACGTTGTTCTTAAACTGTTGGACTATTTGCTCACGCAGTTGTTCACAAAGTGGTGAACCTCGCCCCATCCTTGCTTGTGAACGACTGAGCTCCCTTCATACCCAATCATGACACTCACCTGTTTCCATTGGACCTGTTCACCTGTGGAATGTTCCAAACAGGTGTTTTTTGAGCATTCCTCAACTTTCCCAGTCTTTTGTTGCCCCTGTCCCAACTTCTTTGGAACGTGTTGCAGGCATCAAATTAAAAAATGAGTGAACATTTGCAAAAAACAATAAAGTTTATCTGTTTGAACATTCTAATTACATTATAATACAATTTCTTGTCTTTGTAGTGTATTCAATTGAATATAGGTTGAAAATCATTGTATTCTGTTTTCATTTATGTTTTACACAACGTCCCAACTTCATTGGAATTGGGGTTGTAATAATAGCTGCAACTGAATCCCCACCAACAGGTGCATCACCATATTCATACACACTTCTCTGCCACACACCTACATGCACGTACTAACAATGCACCAATACCATTTTTTCAGACTGAATATGAGTACAACTACAAGTACTTGCCAATACCAAAATCATCCTCATCCTGAGTAACCTAATAAGATTAGGTTATATTAAGTGTCTGTTAATGTAAATGTAAAAAGAGTGCAATGTGCCTTAACTCCTTAAAATCCCAGGTTTATTACATACTAATTGTTATTATTCAGTTAATTACAGGGCATTCAATACAAATCTCCTTGATTTTAAATGAGATGTGGTACTGGATGTTGGCATCTTTTTACAAGTGTGAGCAAACAAGTCTGGTATCAGGCCGATACCCAATACCAATATTGGTATTGATGCATCCCTAACATACTGACAAACACACAGACATATAAAGCCTTATGTCTCTTATAGGCTTCAGAGAGGAAGGAATCTAAAAATGCTCTCTCATTACAAAAAAGGGTTTCTCTTTAATAAAAAAGTAAAGCCATGGGCGACAGACATATCCAGATTGCTCAAAGACCCTCTTAAGCACTTCATATCAAAATACATCAGTAAGGCAAGGGGAGGGTGACGTTCTTACTGATGGTCTTTCTTTGAAGACCCAGAAATACCAAAATAAGTTCTTCCTCAGCTCAACTCTTCGGGGAATTGAAGACCAAGCGAACTTCCCCTTATCTGACAAATAGCAGAGGACAGCAAGAGACAGAGAGCAGTAACTGAGGTCTGGAATCAAAGAAGCGGTTCGATCAGTGGAGCAGCAGAATCAAAGGCCACACATTGTCTTTCTTGTTATCTGGAGTAGCCAAGGGGCGATCCTTTCTTCCGGCAAGGTGCTGCATGTTGGAAAAGTCTTTGTTTTCCAAGCTAAAAGGTTTTTATTCTAACAACAAGTGCACAGCCAATCATAACAATAAGCTATAACATTTTTTCTCTTTTTTCCTATCAGTGGAATTGTTTAAATGAAAAGGTGTTGAACACACACCAATGTGCACACACCCACACAAGGCATGTCTGGCTACTGATCACACAGAATAGATGAAAACTTTTCCTCTTCATCATCTCAGAAGGAACTTTCCAGCACAGGAAGACACACAACTCTGCACACCCGTTTATCAGCAGGACACATATACAATGGTACCGCATTAGAACAGTTTGCATTTGCCACATCCTGTTATGACTTAAAAAGCCTGGTCATCAAGAACCTCCATTAAAGAACCTGAGCCACATTCCCCAAACAATTCAAACTAGAAACTTTCTCCCGCATGCTAAAGCACTGCTATTTCTTTCTCAATCACATTATATTTGTGTCATTGATATTAGACTATATCAAATGCTTATGGCCTTCGATATAAACTACACCCAGAACACTGTTGCACACATTAAGAGCAAGAAAGCTGGAGGGAAGTGTTTTCTGAAGCCATACTCACATGGTAGAAGGCTATGGCTTCTCTGTCTAGGGCTCGGCTGACCGCCACCTCGCCTGTCAGTTTGTTGATGCTGAACACACCCTTTGGGTCCTGATCCGCCCCCTTCCCCGTCAGTCTGAAGATATGGTCCTCTTTCATATCAGACGAGATCACCTGCACCATCACACACATACACAATCATGCTTTCAGGAAACAACCTAGTAACACCTAGCTTTGCTTCTCTGCTGGGGCTACGAGGCTAAAGTTGCTAAGGAGTAATGGAAGCTTATACACCACTAAACTGCATACCTGCATTATCAAACACGTGCCTCAAACAATCGAGTTGTAATCGGTAACAGAGCTGTAGTAGACCTGGTTTCTGATACTGTTTGAATGCATAGTTTTCTATAAAAAATCTATAGCTATGTCATATTGCTAAAAACAGGATGTCACACAATGTCAGAAAGTCTACTGGAGATTATGTAACCATGCAAAGTGGTTTGAGGAAGTCGTGTGATGATTTAAAACAAATAGCAGTTACTGCGTTTACATGCATTTAATAATAATAATCCGATAACTGTAGAAAATCTAATTTTGTCAGTAATCCAATCAATGCGTTTACATGTGCTTGAGTAATCAGATAATGGGTAACTCCAGGTCTACATGAGTCAGACAGATTTGTGCTTTGCAACCAGTCAATAAATAAGAAGATATAAACATAGCATAAAACTCGAACTTGGTGCCGTGTCTTTTTTTTCAAATATCGCACCACTTTACCTGAATAATATGAACTAGAAGACGAAGAATAAATAAATTCTTCATTTAATCAGGCATGTAGTTGGCGTCAGTGCTGCTCTAAAAGTGTTTTGCTGCTACCCTGCGGCAAAACCGCTTGCTTATTTCTGTTACCGCCATCTGCTTTCGAGCTTTGCAGACTGAGAAATCCAAAAGAAATCCAAGTAAGAGTTTACATGCACTGAGAAATCTGATTAATGAGTTAAAATCCAGCTATCTGCTGGATGGTATGCTGTTTACATGGCCATTTGAATAATCAGACATCTGCAGAAATCAGATTATGATCAGATAATTGAGTGCATGTAAACATACACAATGATATTTGGTGGATACAAACTTCTAACTTCCAGGGATGCTCCACCGTTCCATCGACAACCAGACAATTTATTATTTTGTCCAATTTGTGTTGCATTTTTTTTTACATAAATAACGTTCATGTTTTTGCTACAAATATAACAACATTTTGGAGCATAATTATGAATGATTCAATGTTTTAACATCCAGTTGCCTATTTTATTCCATTCTTGTTATTTAAATTGGCAACTTATTTTACTTTAACAATTTAAACCACCAGTTTGACCCATTGGATATTATTCAAAATGTGAGCATTGGCCACTTGGGATGTAAATGAATCAGAATTAGCCTTAAAAATTCAAGATCAGTGCCCCTATAAGCTTACACTACATTAGTTAAATATGCCTTGCAGCTCCAGTGCAAAACTAAATAAGTAAATAATTAAAATAAAAAAAAAATAATAATAATTTGACTGGCTTCATTAGATGGTAAGACGATTCATTTGATTTTCCACCAAACTATCACTTAAATCACATACAGAACAATGGTATAAATAAGAATTAGGCTACAGATGAGAGGATTAGGTTGATCATATTTAATGGAACAAATCAGACTGACTGATCACGTCACATGATATGTGCAAAGCTGATATGATATTGTTATGGTTCTGAAAGCAGTTAAAGACCATGTCTTCAAATACTTCAAGTATTTTATTTTGGTAGATTACAGGTGATCGGCAATACTCACATGTGACTGGCCAAGTCCGAAGAGTTCCATCAGGGCGCAGCAGGTTTGGAGAAAAGAGAAAAGTGAAGCATGTTAATCACACACATGCCTCCACACACGTGCAGTGTACCTGAGTAAACTCTACATAAAGCAAGTGTCGATTCATTTTAGAGTAACTTTTGTCTTTTGGGCTTGCTGAGTGAAGATTGCCCTTGATGGCTAAAACATGCACTGAGTGAGTTCAGTTCAAATTCTAGTTGTTACTATTAGCCTCATTACTATTTCATTGATTTTATTATGCTTTGATGTTTCTTTTGTTTGAAGATGATAGTTAGGGAAACTAATTTGTAAAACGGTCATCTCTCAAATTAGATTCAAAAGAAATGTCCAATGTTTTGCCAAGTGAAAGCTCCTGCGTTACATCAGGCTAATTTAATTTTGACAAAAGACTGCAGTCTCCAGAACACTATGTAAATCACATTAATGAATGTACCCGATCTTACATAATCATCTACCAGGCTGTCAGTATACTTCTGTTTATTTGCAACTGCACACATATTTACAGAGCACACACACACACACACACACACACACACTCAGACCAAGGCAGATTCATGGAATGCATGCCCCTGAAATCTTACAAAAGCAAAACCAGTGTTAGAGCTGTGACTAGGTATTCAGTCCCAGCAATAAATGTCAAAACTTGGTCAAAAACAAGGCAAAACCCCTCTGTGACAATGCGCCCCTATGGGATTCCAATAGTATATTATTAGCACTATTTGAAGCTTGTACAAGATATTCTATGCTTTATTTGAAGCTCATAACAGACATATTAACATCTATCTTACCTTGTAGCAATTGTACAATGACTCCATTAAAACAGAGTTGTTGTTTCTTTTTAATTATAACAATTGACTGAAACAACTCGATTAGGCTACCATACATACTGGCAATCAGTGACATCTAAGACTTCCAGAAGACTTCCCGTTTCCTATTTTTACCCCCATTTTTTTCAAGTGTCACCTTGCCCCTTGGAAATGAGTTACAATGGGTAGTGGTTGAAATTTTCCTCAATGAAATGGGTCCCTCAAATAAAAAGAATATTACTTCTTTAACAGGCTTCTAGTGCTGCTCTGTAGGCGACCCTGCCAGTCTGCCGTGATAGCAGAGGAGAGTAAAGTTCAGAAACTTTGCAGCTGGTCTTAAATTAGGGCAACATATGCTGTCAAAAAGGATGAATGCGATCATTATTTATTATCATCCACCCTAATTCTTCGGTGATATGAAGCTGAAGTTGGTTATTCACCAGCTTCTTGTTCAAATATTCCTGCTCCACCTTAAATGGTGCAGCAGTTACATTCTGGTACTTCAGGCGTCGGTACTGCTTGGACTATTTAAGGTGGAATAGGAAATGAAGCTAGTTACTGAGATATCAGCATACTATTAGCGATTCTTTATGCTTGTTATGATTTTGTTGTTGTTGTTTTTTTTCCACAGACTTGGTCCCACTCATTGTATATTAAAATGTGACTGGTTGATTTCACTGTCAGTTTCTAATTATGCTAATGTTTAATGTGACACACAAAACGTCAGTTTAACTCCACAACTCCAAACTGCTGGCAGAGCTTGCTTGGCTAGATCTACCTTGGTACCAGAGGAAATCTCCAGTTTCTTTTCTCAATTTTCTGTTGGCTGTTTTTTTACCCTTTTTTTTTAGGGTAACCCTTTTTAAACCCTTTTATTTTCAACAAAAAGTTAACAATGAAATGAGAGTATTACATTATTAACTCAAAAAATGTGAACTCCTAGAAGGCCCTAAGAGTTCCCCGCTAATTAAAACCATGCATGACGTGAATTATAACTTTGACATTCTAACTAGCTTACAGTAAATAGGAAAATTCAATTTTGTAAATAAATCCAACTGAGTGAAAGTCGGCATTCATTAATCTTGTTCTTCTTTCCCATACATGGGCTCCAACCCAGATCACTCCCTAATGCTGATTCTTTTCCATTTTTTCATAACTAATTACAGACTCTGTTAATTCTGAGTACATTATTATTCCAAGAAACCCTCACTAAGCAGTTTCGATGAGTGGCCTGAGCATGCCCACACAGCTCAATGGAGAAGGCCTGCAAACTTATACTATTCACAGAAGCCAGCAGAGAGCTGGGAAGCAAACAGAGCTTCCAGCTGGCGGAATGTTACACAGCTTCCCCAACAGGGTGAGCTTCTTCTCCACAAGTGATTATCACAAAAGGACTGGACAGCAGAGAACTGAGCATTTGCCTACACACATTTCAAAGCCAAATACCGCAACAGCATTAATGTATATTCTGTGTCTAAAGGAACTGCACAGAACTTCTAAGTGGGGTGCAAATACCTGCATTCATTACAGCTTGCAATCTTCTGCAGTTAAGTGAATTTAGCAAAACTGACCGATGAGTTGAATCAGGTGTGTTTTAGCAGTGAAATCAGGCTGCAGCAGGCTGAGAATTAAGGGGCCTTCCTTTTTTTTACAATTCCAGAAAACGTCTAGACTTACACTCTGCAGTTAGCCTTATTAGAATCCTGGTCATCATCTTGAAGGGCATTCTGATTCTGATTCTAGAGAGACTCTCACTCTCAGAAAAAAGGTATTAAACTGTCACTTTCTGAGATACATTTTGCTGTTTTGTTTTGACCCTATGGTAGTCGGATGAATTTTCAACTAATGTTGCCATGTGTAATAATTTTACTGCAAGTGGTTTCTGTACAGGCTCTGAACTCTGATCTCTCTGTCATAGATTGCTGTAGCTGTTAAACAGAGGACTGGAAGAGAGGAACACAGTGACAAGGCTAGAATGGCACTTCATCTGCTTCATTTTTCCAGGACACAGTACCAACAGTCTGCTACACTAAAACATGAAGCATGAAAGATGCTGACTGTATTCAGACTGCATTTCCATGAGTCTTGTGTGTGCATGATGAAAATATGTAAGCCATAATTGTTTTCAAAATATTTTATTTAAAAATATAGGTTTTTGGTCCAATTTAAAAACAGAAGCAATCACAACAAAGTGTTAAAAGTCTGGATACATAGAGAATAAATTACTGAGGACTATTCACCCCCTCCAAACATTAAAGACGGTCCAATCTCCTAAATCCACACATGATTCTGTACCGTAACCTCCAAACTGGTGCTGTTCCGTTGGGATAAATTATCATCTTTGTTTTGTTTGTTTGTTTTTAATGCTGGTAATTTTCTTGGTTTGATGCTTCACATCATAAGTAGGTTTAGCCTGAAGACCAGCCACTTATCTGCTGTACTGTATTCTACTATAACTTCAACATTCAAAAGCAAGTTCTGTAGATGACTGTCTTGATAAAACTAATTTATCCTGATTGTAGAAATCTGTGCTAATGATCTACTAGGGATGCACCTAATCATGACATTTACAACTGATAAATCAATGACTTAACCAGAAAGAAGTGCATCTGTCAATAACTAAATATGTCACATCAAACAATGTTTCCTTTAACAAATACAAATTACAAGCATTATTCCTCTTTTTGCACAGTGCTAAAACAAACACCTGCCCTATTTCCTAATATCAAGGCCCTTATAACACATCTTCTGCACTGCCCTCAAAAACACTATTCTACTTAATGTGAAGACATTGGCCATGGCTGTTCAAGTAGTTGGCTGTCCCACTATTATGGAGGTAGTTTAATTCTAAAAGAATTTTTTCGTTTCCACTCAAATTATTTCTCCTTTAATGACAAAGTAAAGAAACATGAATAAGTTTGTGCTGTTAGTAACATCATGTAATCAAACCTGATATTCCTGAGCACATAGAAACAGCTCAGTCATCAGCCATGTCAGACAACTCCAGTCCTGGGTTTTCACTGTCCTGCAGTTTCAGGTATTCTTTGCCCCCAGCAGAGAAAAGAGGCAGGAAATAATTCAAACTCTGCAGGGCAGTGATTCCCCAAAACACTGTTTTCATGGGGGTAAGAGGTCAAAACGCATAGAAAAAGTAGGCTGTTTTCAAAAAACAACCCTATGGATGAGCAAGTCTATATGCACTAGAGTGTGAGCCAAGAATAAGGACAGTTTAGCTGTGCAGTTCAGATGAACATACGGCTTAACTTTTCAGCCAAGAGTGTTTATTTTTCTAAACTAAACCTGAGCTAACTCAAAAGCAGACAGCACTGTACTGGTGAGTTCTCACAACAGTTCTCCTGAGGTTTCACTCATCATTACCCACCATTCTGAGTTTTCTGCATTTCTATACTTATATAGGTATTGTGTATTTCTATGTGTCTTTCCTGGATGGTCACCTGTATGAGTTATGCTGTGGTGCCAGGTGAGCTTGTTTAGTCATATATTACAGGAAATTGTGTTCATAGTTGGGCAGCGCGGTGGGTAGCGCTGCTGCCTCACAGCGGGGAGGGCCTGGGTTCAATTCCCTGGCCGGGCGGCCAGGGTCCTCTCTGTGTGGAGTTTGCATGTTCTCCCCGTGTCTGCATGGGTTTCCTCCGGGTTCTCTGGTTTCCTCCCACAGTCCAAAGACATGCAGTCAGGCCAACTGGACTTGCTAAATTGCCCCTAGGTGTGAGTGAATGTGTCTGTCTGCCCTGGAGACCCTGAGGGAGAAGCGCCTTAGAAAATGTGTGTGTGTGTGCATAGTTAAAGTGAAGTATTCCCATATTTTTAACTCTGTACCAGGGTTACCATGTTTTGTGGGTTTAGCATGAGAGTCACAATTTCGGGTCTTTCTCAAGTTCTCATGCTACGTGAAGAAATCTTAACCAACCCACTGTCATGTTCAGACGAAAGTCGTATCCCAAGTACTTAATGTGCTTTCTGTGAGGCAACATCAGACTGATTTATTTGCATTGCATATCCTCGACATCTGTCACAAAACAAAGTTATTCAATAAGTAATCCATTACAAAGTACTGATTACTTCTCATAAAATGTAATGAGTTTAAATCACTTAATGCTTATTTTTTACCTCTCTAAAAAACACAAATGCGTACCACCTACAAAGCGCTTTTTTAAAAAGAAACACAATCATAGGAAAGACCATTTAAGTGATCGCTTGATGGTATTTGAAAATCTAGAAACTTGCCAGAAGCAATTGAAGCAGTGGAAAAAACAGCTGCCTCAACATACATTTTGCTTTGACCCAGCTTGGAACACACTTGTACTAGATATTCAGTGTCTTTAATGGCTTTGTTTAAGTGTCTGGAGCTGCGCTAGAGCAGAAATGTGGACTAGCTGGGAGTAATGGAGGAATTGTTTAAGAATGACAGATCTAAGCCAGTGTGGGAGTTTTGTTTTTGCAGGCAGAAGTGTGCATCCACTGTTACTCAGCTTAAAACACTCATGGTTATAATTAGTCTTTGCAGTGTAACAGTAGAAAAGTCTTACTTCACTCTCACTCCAACCACCTCATGATAGTTGAGTTTTCCCTCTTCATTTCAAGAAATGCAAAGAGGAAAACATCAGGCAAACTAATCGATAATAGAATTAATTGCCTTTTTTATTGGCATCATTTTTAACTCTGATTAGTTGTTGCAGCCCTAATAGCTGCACCCTAAAAATCATGGCTTTTAAGTGGTTCTTGGCTTGGAAAGTACAGAGCTTTTGCATTATGTGAATGTTCTTTAAACTTTACAAAGATTCTTCACACTACTCTTCCACTGAAAGGTTCTTTAGGGATTCTTCAAGTTCTTCAAGGTTCTATGGCGTTACTCCAAAGAACCTGCTTTTATAAGAATGCAAGTTTAACTTATGTTTTCAAGTAATTTTCAAGTTTAGTCAGTGTGTGAAATGCCCCCTGGTTTTTGTTGGCTGGCTACTCCAGCTTTGGCAGGCTGATAACTGTTTCCATAGCAGGACTGATGCTCGCATCAATGGCAGCAAAATGTTGGTTTTTTTTTACAATTCTTCTTCTGGAGATGCTCTTTTCTAGTTTGTTCATATGGTCTTACACATCTCCTCTTTGTTTATTCAGTTTCAGAAATGAGTAACACTCTTTTCACTCTTGGGAAATTGGTCAAAATATCAGATTCCCAGTTTGACGTTTTGTGGGTGAAGCAGGCTAAACAATGACCTTTCCTCAAATTTGTATTTGCATTTGGACAGCATAATGTCATATGTTTATACTCAGGCACATCCCCTACAAAGGATTTTTGATTTTGAGGCATTCAGGGGTCAAAGAGGTTAATTAGGAGGTTCCAGACCTCTCCAGGAGAAGCCTGTATAAATACATTAGTTTACAGAAGTTACCAACTGAGTGTACAAACTCAAACATTCTCTCCTGACGTCATGTTTACAAGTGTTTGTTCGTCAGGGCCTGGATTTTTAACCATGATTTGCCCCTTGTGACAAATTTTCTGAAGCGATTGTCCTGATCAGGAGCTCGATCACAAGCGACTGACTCTGCGGATAATCCAGTAGTGTGAGAGGAGAAACAAGCGGATCTTTAACCCTCCGATCAAACTCTGAAGTGATCGGATCCTCTCCAATATTATCAGACTTGTTTGATATTTATAACTCAAAATGTCTGCAAGTCCTGCAGTGTGAGAGGGTCAGAGATTTACTCAACGAGTGATTCCAACAACAGCCAACCAGGGAGCTAGAAACAGGTGAAAAGACGTGCATGAGACAGAGAAGCTGCATATAAAACATAGGCAAATAAGAGTTGATATCATGTTTATAATGTTTAGATCCAGATCTCAAATCACTCACTTTACATCAAGTCAGCTGCCAGTTAACACAAACATTTCTCCAGCTCTTACTGTAATATGAGTGCCTCATATTAATCCCCAGTTAGAGCTTTCTCTACGCATTAAAGCACAAACAGGTCCGTTCCGGTACGATTAGCTTTGTGTCATGTGATCTGAGGAGATCTGGGAGTTCGAGTTCTTATCCTTATTCTTTGCCTTGTCGTCTAGTGACGACAACAAAAATACAAATTGACATTATATTTGTGATGCTCGGAGTTTTAGTAATCTGTTAAGATTTAAAAAATCATGTAGTGTCCTTACTTTCTTCAACAAGTGAGCACTCGGAGTTGCATATTTATGAGAGACACAAAATTCAGGGACACAGCAGGGAAGTGAACAAGAAAAGGAAATGGAAGTAGGTCCCTGTCATTCTCTACAGCCCTGTCTGTCAGCAGCAGATCCTTTCTCCTCTCTCTCTTCATTCCCAGCTCCTTGTGATTTGTTTGTGTTCTGCCAAAGACTCTATAATGGCCATGGATTGTTGCCGTGAGTAGTTGCTATGGAAGTGTGCTCTCTGCATGCTGGGTCAAACTTGTTTTTTCTGTTGCTGTACACACAGCGAGCAGCTGTGTTATCGATTTGTCCGAACAATACAGGACAAAAAAGAACAAAACAAAACAGAACTTTTCTCTCAGAGCTGCAAGTTTATTAAAGGACAGATGAGCTCCTGCCAAGGAGAGAAGAGCAGATGAGCAGGAGGGAATGAGGCAGGGTAGACTGACAGGACATGGACAATAGCAACAGAAATGGAAGGAGAGGAAAAGTTGAGGAAAGGAAAAGTGGAAAAGTTGGAAGGGCAGAGAGAGAAGCGCCACAAGGAGTTTAGAGTGATCAAGGGTAGCTGCAGGGTGCAGGGGAGGCGCTTGGTTGTTGATCGCAGGAGGGGTGGTACACTGCTTTGCTGTGTACAGTATATATATATACACGCACACACACTGGCGTCTGTTTGAACAAACACAAACACACACTCTCTTATACACGAGAGCTCCCTGTGCTTTCTTCTCAGTCATTAAAGGCCCACAGAGAGCAGCCTACTGGGAGATGCTCACCTATTTCTATCAGTTCTCATTAGGAGCTCAGACAACATGAAAGAGAAGCAGCCGGCTGCCACTGTCTGAGGATGACAGAGAGGAGGGGCTCCAAACACTCTCCTTCTACACACACAAAGCAGGAGAGAATGGGAGGAGGGGAGGAATCAACACACACCTAATGCACTACAAGTGAAACTTGCATGATTGTACCCCGCAGCAGAATCACATCCAAGCTGCCAGGCTGCACAGGGTTGATTCTCATCAAGCACCTGTATTGAGCTACTGAATAAAAGAAACTCTGAACATACAGTGCTGTGCAGAAGTCAGAGACAACCCATAAATTAATTTCCACTCAGAACAGCCATTAATTAAAATCAGTTATTCCTTTTTCAGTAGATATATATTTAACAGAATACACACACACACACACACACGCACGTATCCTTCTGGAGCGTGGAGGGGAGATGAAACACCCTGGACAGGTCTATTGAACAGGTTTATTTAGCTTCCATTCTTTTTGGGAGATTTCAAATAAATCACACAGGCACACATTTGGGGTCTCAGGGGGTGCTGAAGCCTATCCCGGTATCCCATCTGGGGCCCCCATATTGTTCCACCTCCAAAGTTCAGTCTTAAAAGTTGGTTGCACTTTGGATGCACTCTGGGGTGGTCAGCCCATTGTTCTGACAACTTCAGCATGCATGCCACGAATGACTGAATGAATAAATGAACAGATTGATTAATTAATTAATTAATTAATATGTTTGATTTGCAAATTTTCTTCATTTTCATCTATTTCCTTTTCACAGAAGCAGCATCTTGGCAGCTACCCAACATGTCTCAAAGATGAAAGTTGTATAACAGTGTTGGTGGTTAATCATCTTAACTACTCTTTTGAAAATCTTCTGCGAATATACAACTTGTGTGAATAACTTGGACATTTACACTGTAAATGAAATAATGAAGGCTGGTCTCTTACTTTTGCTCAGTACTGGAAGCAGAGAAAAAGAAACTCACTGTATACAAGCTCAAAGAATACAAAAGGGGCTGGACTGTAGAATAATGCATGCTCAATTATTTTGATGAACCGCTGTGTAGTTGCTTTCTCTGCTAACATAAGTACAATTAATGAAAGCTTCTTTCATTTTGTGCTTTTAATTAATCCTCTCACTTAATTAGCACCGACACACACTTCAAAAATTTAGGCGCACCTTGTTTCACACAGAATACTACATGTAACAGATTGCAGTCAGTCCCATTCTAACATTTGGCTGTCCAAGGTGGCTCAAGATGGTTCTTGACTAATGGACAAAACGTATGCTTCTGTGAAGGTAGGCAGAAATCTGGAGACATCTATTAAATGTCTATGCTTCCTTTTTCAGTTTGAAATAACATTGAATATCACATGTAGTCATCTGGCCACTCTTCTTTGCAAAAATCACAAAAATGCAGGACTAACTGTCAATCTACACATTTTATTCCCTTGCTGTGATGTCAGCATTCATCAGAACTCAAACCTTTCAGATGTTTAAACCACCTTTGGGCCAAAATATGTTGAGCATGTGCTTAATAATAGTTCAGAAAAGAAAACTGTCAAATCATTATTCACAATACTCTTTATTCTGAAGACGATACTTTGACAAACATTCAAACATTCTGACAGACCCTGGCAAACAGCGGGCAACTGAGTGCTGCTAAATATAACCATATTAGCAAAGAGATATTTTATGTGAACAAACCCTTTACAACTATTTTGCTTACTGAATAACAGGGAAGGCAAAATGGCCCTGAATATTTGATAGGAAGTTTATTTTACCATATATAGTAGTTACTTTCTCTATTAACTTGGGGAATTCATCTTGTTTTTCTTGTTTGTTTGTTTTTTTTAGGTTCCCCATAATTAAATGCTTAAGTTCACCAGATATGAAATGCACCGTTCTAGAGAAACCTAGCTAGAACCATTCATAATTACTGTTTTATGATTGTTTTGCAATGGTTTTTGCCTAAAACATGGTTTTCAAAAATTCATTCTAGGCAAACAGGTACATGCAGGCCACCGTAAGGCAAAATAGTAAGAAAGCTTCTTCTTTTTTAGACTCACCACTGTTAAACCATAGTCAACATTACATCTGGAACACAAAGAGTAGGTGAAGTGTAGGTTCAGTGGTCATGGTGGATAAAAAAGTACTGCCTCTGTTTTCTTTACTGTGGTGGTAAAACTAGGAATCACACCATCTATGGCACAAACACAGCCATAAATAAAACAGTAAATAAAACAATGTTTGTGTTGTAAATGTTGTGATCCCTGGTTCCTGTCACCACTACTGTAAAGAAATCAGAATAAGCACGTTTTTCTACAATGAACCATTTCACGTCAAACCACTCTGAATGACTATGGCTACATCCACTAAATTCTGAAAAATGGGTGGAATCTCCCTTTTAGAACAATTAACAAAGAGCTACTCTCCCTCTATATTTTTACATGACCCTCTAATTTCATTAGCTTCATTAGGTTTCCTTAAGACCTGAGCACATAAGCATACACACACACGCACACCTACACACACACACACATACATAACCGTGCCACTCGCATGTATCAGCAGAAGGTCAGAGCTGGATGTGTAATGGCAATCAGCAGCAGAGACAGGTCCATTCTAATTGTTCAGAGACAAGGATGATAATTAGAACAGCAGTGGAACAGAACATTGGCCTTGTCCTCTACTCTGCTGATGACACGGCTGCACACACTCACTCATCAACTCTCCAGCAGTACAGAACAATGGGGCAATTAGTCGGTCTGATTGGTTAAAGAGTTCAGAAATCAGCTGAAGGTGTGAAAGGGGAAATCCCAGCCTAATTTCATCATGGAACTACAAAGATGACCATGCAAACTGGCTGAGTTGTACTTTTAGAAGTCAGAACCCATCAGTGGGTCCTGGTCATTTAAGGGGTTACGAATAATCTGATCCAGATTGTGAAGAGAACCGCAGAAAGTAACACTCTGCAAAACAACTCTTTCTCCATAGAGGGTAAGCAGTGGGAGCTGTGAAGAAGTGACAGGCCCTCACGGCAGCTGCAGAGTGACGAGACAGAAATGGAGAGGGAGATGGAGGAGATAAGTTATCTGAAGCAGAGGTGACCACCACTGCAGTTTCATCCCAGCAGGTGGAGAGGACAGAAAATCTTCTCCAAGTCACCTTATGTAAATATGCATCAGGAAAAGACCAGATTAAACAGCCCTGCTGAGAGCATGCATTTGAGAGAAACGCAGAAAACCGCCATCTGAGAAAGAGATCTTCACAACAAGTTATTAAATTCCAATGCCAGAGTAGATGTGACGTGTGCATGCCCATGTTTAGCTAAATAAAACATTTCAGTATGTAGAATGTAAGCTTTCTGTGTGCTATGATGTTTTCTAAAGCCCTGTTTGAGCTGGACTGTTTTTAGTGGAGGAGGTTTGGTAATGAAATTTGTGAGGAATTTGACTGGCTGATTCCTACTTGACAACGCATCTGTTTGATTTGCCTGAATTACCCCAGAAAGTCTAGATCAAAATGTCATAACTCAGATCACCATTAGCATTAAGATTAGAATGAAACAGATCCAAACAAACAAAAAATGAACTCCCAGTTAATATCAGATAGAATAGCTTTAGGCTTGTAAAGTGAGCTCAATAAACGCACCAAATAGTGCCCAAAAGGGCAATTGCTCTGCACCGTGAGAGATGCATTCAGATATTTAATCTCCTTCTCCTTTTATTTAGCCCATCTACAAAAATGTTTTAGATTACAGTATGCCTGTGTTGAACTTAAGACTAAAGAAATGTGTCAAGAGCACTATTTTTAGTGATTAGTCTTGCCTTGCAGTTGCAAATAAAAAGTGGGGGCTGATGTTTCTTACCAGCATTTGTTATTACATTATCATGAGGTTGGCTCCAACAGAAACGCTATTATGGAAGGAGCTCAGATTTTGACAAATTATAAGCTATTCAAGCTGGATTTGTTTTGTTTTTTTCTGGGGAGGTGCTGTAATCTGAGTGATTACTAGTGAGATCTGTAATTTTAATCCAGTATGAATATGCGATATTTACTTACATATTCTTTCTTTTTTTTTTGAAAACAAGAAGACCTGAAGACATCTAAACAGTGGCTGAAGTGGAGCTTTATTTACTCCTCAATCTTCATGACAAGTCTACTGAAATCCAGAACATTTGTGGTGATGGCTAAATTACAAGAAATCTGTGCTGTTGGGCAGCATTTGGTAAGTTGAATGAACCAACTTTACTAGCCTGATGCTAGTCTGGATATCTAGAACAGTCTAGAACAGTGCAAATAGTATGTTCTTATAAGAAATAATAAGGGGAATCACACACAATGAAAGAAAGCAAAAAGAAACTAATTTTCTGCATCAATAGCTGTGACGATTGGCCCCTTCCAGTCTCCTCATGTGCTTGTGTTTACCTTTGTCCTGTCCATTTACTTCCTGGTCTTCCATGTGCATTTGTTTTGGTTTTTCGGTCCTGCCCCCTTATTTGGTTACTCCGCCCCTGATTGTTCCCACCTGTGTTTCCACCTGTGTCTTGTGATCCCTTGTTAGCCCTTCTGTATTTAAGCCCTGTGTTTGCCTTGGTCTGTGTTAATCTTTGCTGTTTATTGTTCTGGTTGTACTGTTTGAAGTGTTTGATATCGTTTGGTGTTTGTTTCCTTCGGACCTCCGTTGTTTGTTGATCCTGTTTTCATTTTGTCATGTCTGTCCCTCCTTCTCTCTGTGTTGGCTGTTTGACCCAGGACCGTTGTGACTAAGACCATGGATTTGCCCCTAATAAAAGTCGTTTATCTCAGCGTATGCGTCTGCCTCCTCGCTCCTCGCCACAATAGCAATAATGAAGTACCCTTTTAATTCAACCCACACACATTAACAGTGTCTTAGGCATCAGGCAGTATATTTGCAACCTTGTCATAACCTAAGCTTTCTTTAAGAGACATGTTACAGAAACATATTACAGAAGCTTGAAATCTGAAATCTTATCTGTTTAGTCACCATGACAACTTTAGTTAGGTCTGGATTTAGGACAGAAGCTATTACAGAACAACAGTTGTTAAGGTCATTATCTTATGTTAACTCCAGATTTTTAATAGACAAACCTTCCTAAATTCTGTCCTAACTTTAAGACAAGCCCAGAGGTGTCTTCTGTTTTAACTGTGTTTCTATGTTATATGCAGTGACAGGCAGCATAGTTCACTATACATAGCAAAATGATGTTACATTTATCTACACTGAAAATGATGCTTTCACTTGTTTTTTTTCCTGACAGTGATATAAAAGCCCAGACATTGCAGACTTCATCTCCACCATCCCCTCTTATTACCTTCGTGTGCTAATGCTGATGAAACCCATCAGATAAAATATTACAGTGATGGTGGTAAATAATGAAAAACATTACAAAACTGTCACAATATTCCAAACTTTCAGTTTATCACGCTTTGTTTGACCTTTTTTGTACGTCAGTAACAGTAGAGAACTGCATGGCTAGCTAGCCTGATTACTTTGACTTTGATGTGTTTATGCTTCAGCTGTGCATGTATGGTCAGTTGCTAGGTAACAGACATGCCAGTTGATTGTCAACTTCGACTGAGCAAGTTAAGATTCGTTAACTTGAGATGAGATAAGATGCTGTAAGATACGATTCTTAAATGAAAAGTCTTATCTTCACCTGTCAGATCAAAAAGATACAGCCCCTGGTTCCTATTACCACCACTGTAAAAAATCTGATTCAGTGCATTTCTCTAGAACAGCAGTTCACAACAGACCACTCTGAATGACTTTGGGTACATATTAACAGCTGCCTTATTAAATTAGATTAATAGACCCTTATTAGTCCCACAATGGGGAAATTTCACCTCCGCATTTAACCCATCCGTGAAGTGAAACACCACATACACACACTAGTGAACACACACACTAGGGGGCAGTGAGCACACTTGCCCAGAGCGGCGGGCAGCCCTCCCGGGGAGGAGTTGGGGGTTAGGTGTCTTGTTCAAGGACACCTCAGTCATGTGCTGTCGGCTCTGGGGATCGAACCGGCGACCTTCCGGGCATGAGGCTGGTTCCCTAACCTCCAACCCACGACTGCCCCATATCCACAACTGCCCCATATGGTGCACATTTTGAAAAGTTGTTAAAACAAACTTTTTAAATTCCTCCTGATTCAAATTAATGAAGCAGTGATCCGCTGAAGTAGGTACTGGATGGTAACTATGGACACTCTAGTGGAGAGGTTGGATGGTTAAGCTAACACACACAGATCAAATCACAATGTATTACTTATTTTGTCTGCTACTGCTTTTAACAAAGAAATAAACACATACTGTCCAGATAAACAGCTTTATATATTATTTTCTCAGACTGCCTAAGACTTCTGCACAACGCTGTCCGTGGCCTGTTAGGCTGAAACAGACTGGACCACGCACTCTGAAGTGTGCGCCTGTATCGTCTCTGGTGTTTGAGGCAGTAAGGTCAAGGACGATAAATAGAGGGCAGGAAAGAGTGATGTGTGGATTGATGGAGGAGTTGCTGGAGGTTCATGAAGGATCATTGCTGACTAATAGAAAGAGAAAGCACGAAAGGAGTGATGGGGAGAAAGAGAATAACGGAGTAGGCTAGAGAGACGAGGCTCAGAAGACCAGCGGCAAGAAAGGTGAGTTTTCTCTGTACCATTTTGTTGACACTGATGGAAGGAAAATACATTTTGGCTCTTAGATATGACAGATACGGCTGGAGGAAAAAGAGCTCCTCCTACGGCAGCACTTAGTGATGCCCAAACAAAGACTCGCTCTCCATGTTCTCCGCCAGGCAGATCAAACCAAGGAACACTTCCTGATCTAAGACTGTTTTTTTAGAAAATTGGACATTCCGTTTCTCCATGTTTGCTCTGCGGTTCCTCCTCAATGAAGAAGACAAAAGCTAAAATCATGAAAAATGAATAGGTGCCTCATGGTGGTCACGGAGTGTGAGAGCAAGCGAGTTTTATTCATGCAGAAAATCCATTTCGCCTTGTCTCTGATGCATAGCTGCGGCAACGGAGGAAATCGCCGACATTAGCCTGCCTCCACATGCAGGGTCACTGCTGGGAGATCAGGAAGACGAGAGAGAGTGAGAGAGAGAGAGAGAGAGAGAGAGAGAGAGAGAGAGAGAGAGAGAGTTAAAAAAAAAGATAAAATATATAAACTGAGAGAATGAAAAAAGGGAGAAATAAGGAGACTTTAAGACAGAGAGCGAGAGACAATTATAAGCAAAGAGAGGAAGTAAAAGAAAGATGTGAGGCAGAGTGAGACAGAGAGTGCACAACAAAAAGTTAAAGTTCTAAAGTTCTAAACAGAGAGAGGGAAAAAGAAAGAGAGACAGCAATAAGACATTAAGAAGAGAGAGAGAGAGAGAGAGAGAGAGAGAGAGAAAGACAGAACAATAGAAAGTTGAAGAAAGTTATAAACACAGATATGGAAAAAAGAGAGTACAAAAGACATTAGGGAGAGAAAGAGAAAGCGATTTAGTGAGTGAGTGAGTGAGTGAGTGAGTGAGTGAGAGAGTGAGCGAGAGAGAGGGGGAGATATTTAAAAGAGTTATAAACAGATAACTAATAAGGAGTTATAAACACAGACAGACAGACAGACAGACAGACAGACAGACAGATAGATAGATAGATAGATAGATAGATAGATAGATAGATAGAAACAGAGAGAGTCCAATAAAGGGACAGAGTTGAAAATAGAAAAGGAAAAAGAAAGAAAGAGCAATAAGGAGTTAAGGAGACAGAGACTTCAAAAGAGAGAGAGAGAGGTTATAAATGGAGAGAGAAAGAAAAAGAAAGACAGGAAAAGCAGAGAGGGAGAGAGAGCAACAGAAAGTTAAAGAGAGTTATAAACAGAGAGTGGGAAAAGAAAGACAAAGAGCACTAAGACATCAAGAAGAGAGAGAGACTTTAAATTAATAAAAGAGATTTTTAAACAGGGAATAGGGAGAGATAATGACTTACAAACAGAGACAAAGAAATGGAGAGTAAAAAGGTTTAAAGTTAAAAATGAAGGAGAGAGAAAATGAAAGAAAGCTAGCTGAAGAAAGAAAGCGAGTTAAAGTGAGCGAGAGAGTTAAAGGAGAGAGAGAGAGAGAGAGAGAGAGAGAGACTGAGAGAAAGCTAAAGAAAGAGTGATAAGTAGTAAACAGAGAGTTAGAGAGAGAGGTTGGACTGAGCAGAGAGAGAGAGGTTAAAGAAAGAGAGAGTGGAGTTATAAATCGAAAGAGACAGAGAAGAAAGGAGAGGGAGAGTAAGGGATAGTGAAGGGTTGGAGAGGGGTCAGTCCCATCAGAACAGTGCTGCTTTTCTCTTTCTTATGCACTAAAGCTCTATAATAATCTATATGTATTGCAGAGGAGCTCTTCAGTCGAGGGAGCAGTGGAGCACTTCGGCTCTTGTATTCTGCCTGCATTCAATACAAGAACAGGCCAGTGAAATGGCATGCTGAGTGCTTTATGCACCGCACTGCAATATCATAGCATGTTCTATCCTCTGAGAAATGACTCCACCACTAGATACTGTGCCACACACCATAAAACCCAACAGCAAGTGAACTGTAATCGTTTAAGAACTGTAAAACTATAAAACCTCAAAGCAACACCAGTGCACTCGAGGCACATATACATCTGGGTGTATTCCAAGCATAATCACAACATTCCATAAATTGATTTTCCATTAAATTTCCTGTGTAACTAGATGTAATCAGTAGCTAACTACACCAATTATGCTTGGGAAACATTTGTGCATTGAAGTTATGCAAATATATTGAAGACAATCTCACTGAATTAAGGCAAGCACTCTCTGTGAGCCATTCGAGCAACAGGAGAAGTGAGTAAACTTTGAAACACTGTTTACAGAAGTTACACAAAGAGAAAATGACAGTTCAAGGGAAGTGCTGATGTTCTTTCCTATCAAAGCATTGCACAGGTTGGAGTTCTACTCCGGATCATGTCAGGCCTATGGCACAATCCTATTCGGCCCGGGAAATGACAAATTTTCTATTATCATTAGGCTGAGCTGTACTACATTCCCCAGCATGCACAGCAACATAGGCCCAATCCCTTTTCACCCCTTGCCCCTACCACTTACCCCTTAGCCCTCCATTTTGCACGGTTCACTACCATTATAACCATTGTATTGTCTTGGTTAAACGTCGTTTCAAAGTATCGTGGTCAGCTTCTTCCTAACAAGCACAGAAAATTTCTAACAGTATGCAACTGTTTTGGTAGGTAGCTACTAGCTAAATTTTCCATCACACCTTTCAAATAGTCCAGCAGTATCGACGCCTGAAGCGCCAGAATGTAACTGCTGCTCCATTTTAAATGGAATGGGAAAATTGTAACAATAACCTGGCAAATAGTTGACTTAAGCTTCATATCACCACAGAATTAGGAGGGCGTGATTGGCAGGGTGGCCTACAGAGCACCACTAGTGAACTGTTAATGAGGTAATGTTCTTTTTTATTTGAGGGTTATCCCATTTTGTAGGGACAGATTTTAACCAAGGTTACACTTGAAAACATGGTATAGGGGTAAAAATAAGAAATGGGAAATGGGTGTTTCAACCCCCTTCCCCCAACAACCCCCCAACGTCTAGTTCAAGCAAATAGGCAGCTTTAAAAACCTACCTAAAACAATTTTAACAAGTAAAACAATTAAACTTATTTTGGGTGTTTTTTTAATAAACAATGACCCATCCATATAAAACACAGCTGGTCCATTCAGTGGTTGAGTTTGACACCTTGGATATGGCCAATGTGTCTGCTGCCATTTTTTAAGGGACCCAACAAAATACTTTAAAGACAAACTGCAAATTCAGTCCAGTTTTTAAAAAGTGGAGAAAACCTGCCAGCAACCTGCTCAAACTATAGCTAATTGGGTGGGAATATGTACTTAGCTACAATTCCAATATCCGCATCTATTTTTTTGCATGATCATCCCTCAAAAATGTATGAGTGAGAGAATTTGATTGACACCTGAAGCTGCCCCAGAAAGCTTAGTACATCAGGCCCACATTGACATTGGCATGATTACAGTGTGAGGAGAAGACATTATCCAAGAATCTAGGAAAAGGACCAAAGTCGTAAATTCTGCTGGTCATGTTTTTAGGTAACTTTACTCAGTTATACTAAGTTATACTTAGTCAAAATAAAGCTTACTATTTTGTGCAGTTAAAAGCAATAAATGATACTTTGTGACATGGTGCATTATCCTGCTGGAAGTAGGCATCAGAAGATGGGTACACTGTGGTCATAAAGGGATGAACATGGTCAGCAACAATACTCAGGTAGGCTGTGGCATTTAATGATGCTCAATTGGTATTAAGGGGCCCAAAGTGTGCCAAGAAAATATCCCCCACACCATTACACCACTACTACCAGCCTGAACTGTTGATAAAACGCAGGATGGATCCATGCTTTCATGTTGTTTACGCCAAATTCTGACCCGACCATCTGAATGTTGCAGCTGAAATCGAGACTTGTCAGACCAGGCAACAATTTTCCAATCTTCTATTGTCCAATTTCGGTGAGCCTGTGTGAATTGTAGTCTCAGTTTCCTGTTCTCAGCTGACAGGAGTGCCACCCGATGTCGTCTTCTGCTGCTGTAGCCCATCTTCTTCAAGGTTTGACGTGTTGTGTGTTCAGAGATGGTATTCTGCATTCCTTGGTTGTAACAAGTGGTTATTTGAGTTACTGTTGCCTTTCTATCATCTCAAATCAGTCTGCCCATTCTCCTCTGACCAATACATCAACAAGGCATTTTAGTCCACACAACTGCCGCTCACTGGATATTTTCTCTTTTTCAGACCGTTCTCTGTAAACCCTAGAGATGGTTGTGCATGAAAATCCCAGTAGATCAGCAGTTTCTGAAATATTGTGACCAGCCCGTCTGGCATCAACAACCATGCCACGTTCAAAGTCACTTAAATCCCCTTTCTTCCCCGTTCTGATGCTCGGCCTGCACTTCAGCAAGTTGTATTGACCACCACTACATGTGTAAATGCACTGAGTTGCGGCCATGTGATTGGCTGATTAGCTATTAACCTAATAAAGTACCTAATAAAGTGGCCGATGAGTGTGTGTTTATATATATATATATATATATATATATAATTTGCTTCAATTTGACACAAAATTAAGATTTTTTTTCCATTTTTATCTTGTATCACTTGTTCAGACAACTCTAAGGTGGATTTGATCTACTCATCAGAAGCTTGTGCACAAGCTTGTGAAGTCCATGCCAGTTCGAGTGCGCAGTGTCATTAAAGCAAACAGGTGGCATTTCAAAAAAGATGTTTTGAAATCCATGTTAAAATTTCAAAGATGCTACTTTTTGTACTCAATTTGTAATGTCTGATTGTTTCATTAAATTAGAAAAGCATTTTCACTAGTGGGCTCAGACTTTTGTACCCCACTGTAGTTATATGAGTTGACACAAAAAGCCTAGATAAGATTTATAAGACTGTATATATTAACTTCAATAATTCAATAATATTATTTTCATCATGAACCTAAATATGACATTTCATGAGTCTCATAGGGTGACTGCAGTGTCCAGTTTCATCATAGATATCCAGTGAGTGTAACAGTGGGTGCAGTATCTAGAGCAGTTACTTTGGCAAAGCTGTTATAGAGGT